>NC_072452.1:2718687-2767947 GCF_027596085.1 Anoplopoma fimbria | reverse complement strand
GGAGAAGCTTTGATAGCAACACACAGAGGGAGAGTGACTTCATTCTCTGCTCAGGTAGACGTTCCTCTTTGTTTTTATAGGAAATAGCTGTTTGCTGCTAAATCAATGCTCTACATATCAAATAGAGCACCTTTAAGTTACAGGAGTCTTACACGTGTGTCTGTTACCATGCTGTGGGATGGGTGACGCCTACATCGAGGCGGCTTCTTTGGGGCGTGTTTTAGGGCAACACTACGGGGCGTTTGGTGCTGATAGATTATGTTCTTGCAGCTTGAGGCTCGATAACTAACTAGGCCCTAACTCGCAACAAAACGATAGTGGAAAAAGGACATATGTCACCTACGGTTAGTTTGGTTAACCTGAGGGTTTGTTTAAAACTTTAGTTATTTGCATAACTACTTCTAACAATGTTGCCAGATGCAGAGATTTACTTTGTTGTGTACAATTTGATCATAACTGATGATCTGAAGGCCAGAGGTATGAAAATAGCTAAATTGTAATAAACTTGGATCGTGGTTTAGATGAGATTGAACTGTTTCACTCAGGTTGCAAAACCTCATTCCTCACTTTTAAACTAATCATACCAATACAATAAAATGATATAGAACCGAACGGAAAATCGTGTTAAATCCAAGTTCCGGAAAGTCAAAGTTTGGTGTAATATGTGTCAATCTCAGTCTGCCTTTGTCTTTATCCGCCTTTCATTTTTTATGCATCTTTTATTTTTTCTGGCCAGGAGACGTCCTGCTGGGATTTTAAGTGGGAGCAAGAAGTTAATGACAAGAGATGTTTGGTATCAGTCTGCTGTTTAAAAAAGCCTGAAAATGTCATGTAATAATTAGCATTTCAATTTAGAGTGGAAACAAAGCAGTCATTTCAGGTGACAGTTTCAAACTTTTAATCGCTGTCTCTTATTGTAACAAGCAGCACTAGTGTACACAGTACAATTGTGTACACTTGTTTGCTTGCCCCCTTTGTCTGCTACATGGGAACATTACAATCATGACTAACCATTCATTACATTACATTACAGTCATTTAGCAGACGCTTTTATCCAAAGCGACTTACAATCAGTATTCCTGACAATAAGCTCAAAAAACTAAATTTGTCAGATGATGCCTTTCCAATCCACTGACAGACATGCAGGTGTCCTGCAGTGGTTTTAACAGCAAATTGATTTAGCCTGTCTTTTTCAATCAGAGTTATCTAAGCTCTTTAAAAAGAAAACGATTAAGACAAATGTGATCGCAATTAAGACAATCACGACTAACGATTAGCAGTAATGATTGCTAGCAGAGGGCTTGAGGTCAGTGCTACCACTGCAGCAGCTGCAGAGGATAACATAAAGCACAACAGGAAGCCATTGGGATGTGGGAAGTACATAGTTTATCTTACTTAAGAACACACTGTACTGTGCTGTAACACAGTTGTAAATGTAGACAAGGATTCCAATTGCCACATTTGTTGGCATTTGGCAGCGGTTTGGTGAACTGTGTGATTCATTTTCACGCAGCACCCTAAAAAAAAAAATCCCTCTGTTAGGTTATATCTGCAGCCATTATCTTCTTGACCTACTGTAAGTCTCTATCTATGCCTGCAACATTCTGCATGCTATGCTACATCAAAAAATTAATATTGCATTGTACCCTGTGTGGTGTGAATGCTCCAGTAAAAATGCAATTATTATCTCCTTTGCTGAATATGGAGAGCTTGTAAGTGGGGAAAGCTGTTCCAGAATATCATTTCAATATGTAGTTTCAAGTAGTTTTGTAGTTTGAAGTCAGAAAATAAAGGTAGCTCATCATCTTTTGTTTTTGACAAACACGATATAGTTTTTCAAAGGCAGGGGTTCTTTTTCTAGTTAACCTCTTACCTTGTTCTTGTGGTCGGCATGCTGAAGGTCCTGTGGTGATTGCTGTGACTCATACTTTCTCAAAACATTCTGTTTTTCATCCTGCCAATGACCGGCTGCTGGCTCCTCACTTACTGACTGCTAGTGGTAACACAGCTGAGTGTATCAGCGACCCCGGCCCTTGCTTCTCTGCGGTCACAGTGGGGGGGGGATAACGTGTGGTGTGTTCGGCGAACAGCTAACAGAACTACCAATACACACACTGCAGTACCTCTCCACAGACAGCAGGCAGACAGCTTGGTGAGTTTCATTTTGTTTTGAACGAAATTGTATGGTGTGTCTTCTTTTTCTCTGAAGACGACGAGCCACTTGTTTTTGAGTTTGAATGAAATTATTTTTACCACGCCTTACAGGCGATAGAGGGGTTTAGCCAGTTGTGGGTTGTATTAATTAAATCACATAATACAGCAGTGGTTGTTGGTGGCACATCTGTTATAGGTTTTCTTTCTAGTTTGCATGTGTTTCAGCAACATTTTACAACATTTCATACCCAGCCAGCTCTTTCAGCCAGTCATCTGCCAATAAAATCACCTCACCTGCTCTACCCAAATCACCTTGTTCTCATTTCTTCATTAGCTCCTTAGTCCATGTATACCGGTTCACTTCCTTTGTTCTCTGTCAGATTGTCTTTGAGCCTTGATACTGTTTTTTGACCGAGCCTGCTTAATTTGGAGCCTCTGTCTAGTTGGATTTTGGATCCTTCTATTTCTTTCGTAAACACACTTGCACTTTGCCTCCTGACTCTTGCATTTAGGTTCTATTGAGCTATAGTGAACTGTGACAGATGCTGTCCTTTTCCATCCTTTCCAAAAGCTCCTACCACAACAGAACCACACATCACAATAAACATCCTCATCCTGACATCCCCAGTAGCATATAGGAGACAGTGTAAATCATAGAGGAAACCGGGACTGGAATAAATTCCTGGGGACCCGACTCATTTATTGGTCCGGAGTGTCAAAGTTTTTAAAATGCAAAACGTAGTAAGTAAATCAAAGCAAAAGCAGCATTCCCGACCCCTGTTACTGACGTTAAAGGATAAAAAAAATATCTCAACAAAATCGTTTCAGTGAATATAGCGCGTTATGAATGTGTGGCCTGGGCTGACATCCGATTCCATGCCTGAGTTATATATAATCTTAGTCTGGCACGGGAGGAAACCGAAACACCAAGGAGCTAAGGAAGCTCTGATGCAGGTATGCTACAGGAGCCCTGTGGCGTAAACATCCATGAGGAAAACTGCAAGATGTGTTTGAGAGCTCTGGGAACATCTTGCGAAACATTAAATTAAGAATCTTTTGTAAAAACCATTGTATATTATTGAGAAACAAACTGTTATCCTAATAACAGATCAGAAAACAAAGTGAGCGTGTCATGACAGAGTGGATGTCTGGTACATGGCACCAAAAGAGTCAGTTTTCACTCCGTACTACACAAGTTTATGTTCTACACACTGGGGGCAGTATTTGTATGCAAGCAGGGGCAAATGAGGTCCTGTTTTATTGCTCCTGGTTTCAGATTTGCATTTTAATATTATGGGTATGAAATGGATCATCACAGGAGAATTTTCTTTGAGACAAGATGAAGAGTGTGAACTGTCACTTGCAGATAAATGTATGTGTTTACTTGGAGCATCGTGCTGCTGCAGTGTTCTGGTCTCTGTTTGAATATGTTTGTGTCTAATAATCTTTTTTTAGAATCAGATCTGACCTTCCTTGGGTCCCTTTTGACTTGATTTTCTTCGATGATTATTTTATGCATTTCTGATTCAGGTGGGTTTGACATGAGTCCATTTGGAATATGGACCAACTTTTCCTAACCCTGAAGATCTCTTGTCTTAAGTATTTAAAGTCAGTAATAACAGTAATAATAGAAATGTATTTTAAGGGCACAGGTTGTTCCAAAAGTACCTCACATGCATGTATGTTTGAATGTATAAGCGTGGGTGTTTGTGTTTAAGAATAGCCTTAACACTTAACAAGGCAATAGCTGATGGGGGAGAGATGAGAGCACATACGCACCAGCAGCTTGGCAGTCCAAAACGATTGTTCCGCTCTTAAGGGAGACACAGTGGACAATGATTCACAAGAGAGATGGAGGCAATATTGAGAAAAGTCACATTGCAGAGACTGATGGCAGGTAAACTCCCATACAAGATGTTTTCAAGGTTTGAAGGAGAGGGCTTGAGAACGGTACTTGTTTGAGTCCCTGCAGTACACAAAACATACTGCCACAGTGTCCCTGAGCAAGACACTTCCTCTCTGACTGCTCCATTGGAGGCTCAGTGGGTGACACAACACAGATTTTACTCTTTAGATGTCAAGTGAATGTGCCTTTGAAAAGTTGCCTTGTGAAAGGCTTTGTAGTGCAATTTATGGCCTTTGTTTTAGAGAGAAACTGGTCAAATAAATGTTTCCAACTATAGATCTAACAAAAGTGGTGAAATGGGTAAAAAGGAGATTCTTTTCTGTCACGGACTGCAATGTACAGCTCGAACTATCTTCAAAACCTCAGCGTTGAGATAAAGGTTTCCTTTCTGTAGCTTTGAAGATACTTTTGATCTTCCTGAACTGTATGTTTTTTCATGAGAGCAACAGAAAAGTGGGGAGGAATGCAGAAGAATCCACTTGGACTCCACAAAGCAGTAAACACACACACACACACGCATACATCTCTCTCTGTCAAACACACATACAGACAATGAGGCATTCTTTTCTTCACTTTTTTTTTGATGAAGTCTGTTAAATCTTTCCAAGGCATCTCTTTCCAAGGTTTCTCTTTGAAACTAGTTCAAGGCTTCAAACGTAATCAGCATCTTGTTTCCTCCTCAGCAGCCTTTAATGTGGGTGAACAGAAACACACTCCACCTGCAACTCTGAAAAAGTCTTAAAAAGTGAGTTTGAATGTGGGCAGCTCATCAGGTTCACCGGGTGAGGTTCTTATAGAGCACTACTCCCATACAGCTGGGTGGTGGCTCAGTGGTTACTCTAGCAGCATCATCACCATCAGCATATATGACCCAGTAGCAATACTCACCCTGTCTATAGGTGTTTATTCATGTTTAGGCCCAGTGAACTGGCAACCTCCTACTTTGAGCAGATTAGAAATGAAATAACATTTACTCATGTATTGTTTTTATCAAACTGCATTACAATGTTTCTTTTTAAATATATTATTAATAGTTTATTTTAACCGTTATCAAAAGGAAGACATCATCATCACCTTAGGTCAATGGCATTCTCCACCACCATCTTAGCCAAACTGAGGGTGTGGGTATATTGAGACTGTGTTTACTGTGTGTTGGGGCTGGATGATGCTGGGTGCATCATTTGGCTATGGCTTGAGGGGGCATGCTTCATCAATGTGGACGGAGACTTCCACATCATCACAGATCTTGGATTACCTAAAAAAAGACTTAAAAATACAAGCTCTGTCATTTGCCATTGTGCTGCATTCTGATGATGAACACTGTTGATGGCTGAAGACCGTTTCAACAGAATTGAATCGCTAGGCAACAGCTTGGGTCCATGTTTACCTGTTGTCAGCTCATTTTAATCACATACACTGCAACAGGAAATACAATGGGACACATGTTTACGCTTACAACTGTGAAATGGTCCTTCGACATGGCTCTTTCATCCGCTGTTGTGATGTATTGTACTGATGAATGATGCTGATGGTTAACGATGTAACTCATTTGTATACGCCAACATCAACGACCTGGCTTTTCAGGGAAACTAGTAATAAAAGCAGAAGCTATTTCATATGCCATCGTGTTGCACTGTAATGGTGAACTATGTTTGTGGCTATTTACATGGCTCATGCAAACGCTATTATGTTGCTTGTTGATACAAGTCTGAATAAGCTAAAACTCTGGCATCTTGTGCTAGACCAGGCAAGCCCATGTACGTGTCTGTCAAATTGATAAATGGGAAGTCTTGCATTCAAAGTTGTACTTAAGTAAAATTCAAAAGTATAATCTTCAAAATGCCTCTAAGTACCAAAGGTAAAAGCACTCATTAAGCACAGCACCCTGTTTCAGAAAAAGATGTAATGTTATTGAATTGTAACTATTTATGTATCATTGTGTTCATCACGTGTTGCAGCAGGTTAAGGAGGAGCTTATTTTTTTTCAATTTGCATAGTGGCAGGAAGCTTGTTCATTGCACTAAGGGATGAATAAAGTTGTATCTTATAATACATGATACATCTTTTGTTGATACACTTTGTAATATAAATTCCAATCTGAATCTTCAAAGTAACTTAATTTATCAAATAAATGTGGTCCAGTTTTTTCTTTTAACAAGGTAATATAGTTAACTGCCCTGCCCACTGGAGGCAGGTGGAGAGGTAAGAGTTTAGGTTATTATAATAGCACAAGGTAAGTATAGGTACTAAGGTAAAGCAATATATTGCTATTACCTGTAGTTTTAGTCGGCGGGATGATGATTGGAATCTGTGCACAATGAGTTTCTCCGGCGCCTTGAGGGTAGCCATGATGCAAAAAGCCACGTATTATGTCATCAAGGCACTATCTGGTTGGGAGTGAAATGAACTGCTTGTACAGCGTTCTAACTAGTGCCCGTGTTACTGCTGAACAACTAGAATAGATCATGAAATTGTTGCCGATGTATGTCATTCAAAAATACAGAGAGACTATGAATATGGACAGTTCATGGAAGTATTCATTGGTTCTCTCATCAAAGTGACTGGAATCAATGGACAAAATGGGAAAATGTTAACTTACAGAGTTGATTTGATAAATACAGGAAACGTGTTTCCATTCATTCTAACGCATCGACAAGATAATTGGATGTTAACTGAGGACAGCTGCATGCTCAACACGCTGTTGTCTCAGGGTCATAGGGTGGTGGCTATTCAAAGACTCAAATCACATAACTGTGAAAAGCATGTTACAAAATGTCCATGAGTGCATTAAATGTGTTGATATGATGATATGCAAGATAGTCTCTCAAACCTTTCTGTTATAGTATGCTTTGAGTCACTGAAATATTTCTTTACTCTTACCAGCCCATAACTTAAGCTCATCAATACACTTGAGAGGTGCCATAATTTAAAGTGCACTAAACTGTTAGAGCTGAAATATCAACATGAAATATTAATCTTTCAGTATAATAGGCAATAAAACAACACATATCATGATAAAGGTAAACCAAGTAGTATTCACCATATAAAAAAGAATTGTATGAAATTGTCTACTATAACTGTAACTCAGGAAAGTTTGTCAACACAGTAAGCAATCTGAAATTAGTAGTTAGCTTGCTTCTAGCAGTTTCACTTTCTCCACCCTTTTTACTGCAGAGTAGCAGCTGGTGTTATTTATGCTTAGTCTCCTTATGTCTTCTCACATTGAACTCTTTCATAACAGCAATTGTCTCTTGGCAAATGAGATGAACACAATTGTTTCAGCTTTCAGCGAAAGATATTAAAATTTTCAAAGCTCCTGAAAGCAGCGGTCATGGCTACCTTCACACTTCTTTGCTGTAGCAGGTGTTTGTTAAAACACATTAGTTCCACCTGTGTTGTTCCTGCTTGGTGCATATCTACAGTCTGCATAATGTAACATGCAAAGTGAACTTGTTTGATGAACCAATGTTGTGTAGTGGGCCACATACAGTACCATTTGAGAGACTAGCCCCGGGCCATTTAAACTTTGGACATGCCTGCCTTAAACGCTAATAGATCATTTAGAAGCTATATCCATCCACAGTAGCTTTTTCCTGCCTCTTGCCAACATCATCCTGCTGTTCATCTCTGCAAGGGGCTTAGGCATGTCACCCCCTGCTGACTCCAAGTGGTGCCACATGAAATCGATTAAGTCTGGTGTCCTGTGAATACATCAACGTGGGTGTCAGACTGACTCAGCTGAGCAGGGCTGGAGCTCAGATTGCTACTGATTACCTTCCTCTGCCTTCCTCTCCATATCACTTGCTTGCCCACAAAACCCTGATGAGACCTATAATCAAGGTTTATTATGTTATATTTGTCCTATCTAAATAATAAATGTTTTTTCTCAATTCAAGCACTTAATTGAATGTGAAGGCCCATATATGTCTTCCAAGCCGCTAGCAGGCTAACCAATATAAATTGCTACTACACAGTGGCGTTATTAAAACAAAGTAACTAATTATGGTGAGTAGCGCTTGGACATGTGCAGGTTATAAACACTGTGCTTATATGTGCTTATATATATATATATATATATATATATATATATATATATATATATATATATATATATATATATATATATATATATATATATATATATATATCACTCTATCTATTAAATGTAAATATTTGAATATCTTCCATAGAGGCACTGGTAGTCCAGCTAGTATCCAGCTTTGCTTGCTTTGTCTGGCACTTTTTTACCAACTTGGATATCAGAGCTTTCAGAAAGCTTTGACTTGCTACAAGAGTGGAACTGGTAATTACAGTCATTTCTTTAAGACATGGGTTAGAATGCCATCTAGTACAGACCTCCATGTCCTTCCCAGGATGTTTAGTCATAACTTTTCCTCAAACACCAATGCTTGGATCAAATTTTCAATTCATCCAATACTTTTGTTTATGTTTAAAACTAAACCCCTCATACTTAGTTATGGTTTAGTTCGGGGTTAGTTGTAATTTGCAAATGCTACTGTTACCATCTCTGTATAGTCTTAGTTTTAAATGTGCAACTATCACAGCGTGAGGCAAGCGTTACATGTTCAGGAAGCAACAATGAAATAAACAAACCAAACATTTGCAAATCATTTACTTTTTTTTTTATATTATTAGCATGTGAGCTGGATGGATACATCCCAAAAATGTAGAATAAATACTGGCATGTAAGGCAGGTGAGAATGAAAGAAAGCAGAGAAATAGTGTATAATGTAGCACTTTTGACATGTTTCATACACCCAGCCCAAAGACCACAAGTAATTAAAAGCATTGTCCACATGAAACAACATCAAAAACATTGAATGCATGCATTTCTAATTAAATGAGAGTTTACACCTAGGCTAATCAACAATATATGGGTTAGTATCAGAACTTGGCAAAATAGTGTGTCAATAAGTATTTAAACTCTGAGCCACATTTTAAACTGTGTGTGTGTGTGTGTGTGTGTGTGTGTGTGTGTGTGTGTGTGTGTGTGTGTGTGTGTGTGTGTGTGTGTGTGTGTGTGTGTGTGTGTGTGTGTGTGTGTGTTGCCTCTACATGTGCAGCAGCCTGTGAAATGAGTCCAAGTGACTGTTGATAATGAGAAGAAAATAAGAATGATGCATCCTTCTAATGTTGTTATTAGCTGGTGTGTTGTTGTTTATGTGTGTGTGTCTGGATGTCAGTTGGGAAGCATCAATCTAGAAGACGTGCGGTAAAAAATGTAATTTTTATGATGGTTATTTCTGAATAGTAATGGTCTGAAATTACCATCACCTCACTGTTTGCATTTGTTGCTAGTACATAATGGATGGCCAGCCTTTCTTCCTCCAACCATTATCCCAATTACCATTGCACTTTATGCCACCATTACAGTCATTGTAATTATTACACAGTGGGCTAGGATAAGATTTTTATGGTTCCCTTTCTGTCCCATTTCCATTAGAGTGTCAAGGCTAATTTCAGAATGCTCGTCCCATCATGAATCAATCCTGCACACGTCTGCTTTTAGTACAGATACTGATGTCTTCAAAGACAGAAAGAAAAGAAAAGTCTGATTCCCTACAAAGTTGTCAGACAAGCAGGGGATACTGACTTTTTTTTTTTTTTCTTCCACTTTGGAACAGCTGAAACAGGGTGTAAACACACCATTGACATAGCATCACCTTATATAGTGGATATGGCAAACTTTATAGAAAGCAATTGTCTATTTACACTTCCAGTAGATACAAAGTGACATTATCATTCATTTGGAGCCATGTCTCTGGTGATGTAGTAATCGTTGATCTCTCATTTAGCTCTGTTTTTGGTCTTCACTGACTTCTGAGGGATATATCTGTCTCTTTAGCTGCAAATGCTCCAGCATATTCACCGGCTAGTTGCTAACTGTGTCTGCCTGCTGTTTTTATGCATATGGAAATGGGGCTTACAAGAGCAGTGAGATTAGATCAATACAGTTGCAGGCCATACGAGCAAAACATGAGCTGAAAGACACTAAAAGGCTCTGTCGAGCCAAGAACTGCAGAGTTGAGTGATCATTTTTTGAGCTCGTCAGTAGGTGTGATCTCTTTTACACCTAAGGAGTCATGTTATCCATTGTTGATAAAAAATGATTAATTATTGCCACTTTTCAAGTGTCATTACCTGAATACAGAAATGTGGTCACATGATAACATGTGTTTGTTTATGGGGTGAGACAGCAACCCCTGTCTCTGGCTATGGTTGGATTTTTGACTCCTGGCCTTTGACCACCCCTCCCAGTTGGTTTTACTTGTATATATATATATATATATATATATATATATATATATATATACACACACATTTTTCAATTACATTTTTCTAAGACAATTGTCCTGTTTCTGCAAGGTCCAACCTACAAAACACAATCTGAAACTCTGCTGCACAAAAACTATCCTTCTGCAAAAAGCTTATGTAATCCTCTGGCATTAGCATACCTTCCATTCGAATGAGTACAACTAATTTACTGTGTAAAGGACTTAAGATAACGCGTGTGCCTGTTATTCGTTATTCACATTCTGGGTGTGTACAAGGATTATGAGTCACGCTATCATTTAATATAGCTGAGGGGGCATACAGATCTTCACATCACTTGACAGCCTCCGCACACACTCTCACAGAGGACAGAGAACATGGTGTATAACAAGTGTAATAGTGTGGAGCAAGGCGTGCCTTGACTTTCATTATTCTAGGAAAAGGCTTGTCACATTAAATGACAATATTATGGTGAGAGATAGAAAGAGGGGAGTGGCAGGGAAACAAGATTTGTGACTGAATTACACTGTAACTGAGGGAACAAGAAGTTGGGTTCATAAGTACACAGATAAAGTGGTGGTTTGGAAGTGAGAAAAGGAGGGAAAGGAAGAAATGAGTGATCAATTTCACTGTTTTGTCAAACACAAAGTGAAAACTCCAGCACGCACTGCAGCATTTTCATCATAAATCATGAATAAAATGTTCTTTCTTTGAAATCAACATTGTGGGTTATTGTGACTTTTCCAGTATTTACTATATAAAAGCTGAGGTAAACACAATTTTATTGTAAGAAAATCGTCTTTGTTCAACAGCCTTCAAACAGTGATCCATCACCCAGCCTGAGTACGAGGAGCTGTCCCTGGTGCTGAAATATTGCTCAGCTCGTCTTTTCTCTGGTTTGCTCCAGCACTCAATTCTCAAAGGTTGACAACAGTGGGGCTAGCAGTGCACAGAGATTAGTGTCTATGTGATCTTTCCTTAACCTTAAAAGCTGCATTAATCACTTTATATTAACAATGGATCAAGAGACTAGCTACTGTATAATGCAAAATGGTTGGTTGTATTGACAAACCTTTTGTGAACTGATCCCGTAACAGTGACTGTCCGCTCATAGCTTAGCAACCATAATAAGGCACTGGCAGGCCTGTCAAGCTTTGGCTTTCTTCACATGCCCAACGCAGTGCATAGTTCTAATGAGAGCAACATATCTAAGGAGATCTAAAGGTTATCGTTTTTACAATATTTCTAAAACCAAAAACACAACTCTGAAAGTGAAAATAATGGATTAAACTGTGTGTCTATATTACGATGCTATTAACATAAGCATTCCTGAATAACAGCTTTACTACCTACAATGGTAACCTAGTTAAAAAATCCTGTTCAGGACTAGAAAGTCCATTGCATGCTGTGTGTGCACCACTGCAGCCCTATGGATCACTTCCGCCCTGTATTTGTATCACTGCAACCCTGTGTATCACTGAAGTCTTGTGTACCATTTTAAATATAATTGCAATGTAATGGCTAACTAGACAAATGCTAAGCATGGACTTCGTCTTTGTTGCATCGGAATGTTTCCTGTGCAGCAGCCTCAGATACTAGAGTTTCCGAACGTCACATGAATGCAGAACCAAAGCAATAAATGTTGTAACCAGATTAAAGGTATGCAAAACCAAAAGCAACTCCTGGTGAAACAGTAAATATCACATGACAAACACAGCATTTTATTGTTATTTAATCAATATATCATCATGAATACATTTATTTCCCAAAATTCTTAGGATATTTATTCAGTCATCCACTAGTTCTAGTAACATCCTGGAATAAATCCCATAGATCTCATGCAGCTGGATAGCTGGATCACTGCAAGGAATAAGGGAAGAGTAACAAATATGCACCTATAACCACAAGCCTTGAGAAATTTGCAGTATTTTTATTTTCAATTTCAAAAAACAATCACGTTAATCAGTACAATTGAAACACCCTGCTATTGATGAGGAATGTTGATTTCTGATTGCATCTCATCTAATCTAATTATCCCCCTTCAGTCTAGCTTCCTGTTATTGTCATCTTTTCACTTTTACTAATGATTCATTCTTTTTCTCTTCCTTCTTCCATTCTATGTGTGTCTTTATAGCTACTCCTTGTGGGCCTGTCTTTCTGCGTGAATGGGAGATCACATTAGGTGAGAACAATTTTCCAATCAGGGTAGCAGTTTGATTCATTAGCCAGCTGTGTCAGTGAAGAGGAGAGGACCTGTTCACACAGAGAACACATCATCAGTTCTGAGAGGGAGGTTCAAATGACATGTTAAGGAAAGGTGTAAAGGTTATTCCATTAAAAAGATGACTGACTTTTTATCATCATTTGTCATCCATGTGGGCAGCCTACCTTGTGCTGCTTACACCTACAATGCACTGCTCATTGTGCACGTCTAGAGGGTTGATCTTTTAACAAACTCTGACATGAAACGATAAATCTTCGTGAGCTGATGTCATTGAGTGCATCTCTTCTCCTCCCACTCTTCAGAAGCTAGCCGTGACTCTATATCACCCCCTGACAACTTTAGTTCCACCCTTTGCCTTGCCAGAAATGTAAATTGACTTAACTCCAAAGTACACTTAGAGCCCTCCAGATATTTCTGTCTTTCTACTGTCCAAGTTGTTTATTGAGACAGGGATGTTGCTGCTTGTCTGTCTGCTAAGAGGACATTGTAAATGAATGACTGGTGTCATAAACGTTCTACAGAACGACAGACAGTTGTCGTTGTTTTCTAGCTCCACTTCATAACTTGTTGCTAAAGACAGTTGCTTAAGAGGAAAAGTTGATGATGAAATGTGAAGTACATTTATGCATCCAAAAAAAGCATTCTAGCCAGCTGCAAGACACTTATGTAATTTTAAATGTTGTATTTGAATTATGGGCTGCACGGTGGTGTAGTGGTTAGCACTATCGCCTCACAGCAAGAGGGGCTGGGGTTCAATTCCCGGGCTGGACAACCTTCTGTGTGGAGTTTGCATGTTCTCCCCGTGTCAGCGTGGGTTCTCTCCGGGTTCTCCGGCTTCCTCCCACAGTCCAAAGACATGCAGCTTAGGTGCATTGAAGACTCTAAATTGCCCGTAGGTGTGAATGTGAGCGTGAATGGTTGTCTGTCTCTATATGTCAGCCCTGTGATAGGCTGGAGACCTGTCCAGGGTGAACCCTGCCTTCACCCATTGACAGCTGAGATCGGCTCCAGCACCCCCGGGACCCTTAACTGGATAAGCGGTAACGGAAGATGGATGGATGGATGTATTTGAATTATTGATTTTCTGCTGTAGGGTTAACCTGATCCCTGATCAGTTCAACCACTGAATGACCTGTGTGGGTGAGAGGAGCATTGGTCTGAATTGGAGAGGAAGTGTAATGAATGCAACGTTTGTCTCGCTCATATGTGAGGTCAATAATTTCAAAGTTCATAAAAGAAGCCACACCACCCCTATATTTTTTTATTTTATCTCATTTCATTAAAGAACTATCTGCGCTTATGCAAACGCAGAATTAATGTTCAGAGGTTGTAATTTCCTGTTGACAAGGTTATGTGTTTTGTGTTGTGGTGTAAGTAACATAACTGACTTTGCTGTAATCTGCACCCAGGTCAGTGCTTCTGTCAGGAGCGAACAAAGGCTCTGCACATACATTGTAAGCCGACATAAATGGGTCGTAAGTGGTCACCTGTAGCGGAGCAGGGGGTTCTAGAGATGCTGGGAAAGATGGCAAATTATTCCCACTCTGTATGTTTTAGAATGAAGCTAACTTATCACGGGACTTGCAGGGACCCCACAGAGCTCAGTTTTAAATCTGTGTTTGAATCGATTGTACCAGAATATCACATGACTATTCACATACACTTGGCATGCGGGTGCCGGAGTAAACAGGAACTATATTTGGTTGCCTGGTTACCTCCTCAGCCCTCAATCCACATCCCAGACACTTAGGTCAGGAAACTCCAACCTCCTTGCGGTTCCCCGGACAAAGCTGGCTACCATGGGAGATGGTGCCTTCTCCTAGCTGGGGCCACGCCTGTGGAATAAGCTCCCGGAGACGATCGGGGCCTTAGACTCCCTCGCTGCTGTTAAACCAAATCTTAAAACTCACCTGCTCCTCTCTGCCTCCCCTAAGGTCTTGGCTTTGTGTAGTTTAGATTACGTTTCTTGTGTAGTTGTTTAGTTTTAATAGATATTCTTAGATTTTATTAGGATTAAATCAATTCATTTATTTTACTTTTTATTTGTTTTTAGCGTTTTATTATTATATTTGATTATTGTGATTGTTTTTACCCTGTACAGCACCTTTGGATTTCATTGTATTTTAAAGTGTGCTATATAAATAAAATCCATTATTATTATTATTATACTCAAACAGACACATTTCGTGGAAAGTTTTAGACGTTTTATTTTTCAAACTCTGCTCTGCACTACTCTGCTTAAGCACCTCCATACTATAAGTAACCCCGGTATTTTTCAAACTTATCTGTCCTTGGGAGCGTTTTCAAACTGCTATGTTTCCGGCGCACTAAAACTCCTGGCCTAGTGTGGACGCTCAGTGTAAACGTAGCAAAATATATGCGATTTAAGATGAAAACAAAGTAGCGTGGACAGGGCCCACATAAATACATCCACATTTCCAGGGGCAATGTGTTGTGCAGTGAAATACATTGATGACAAGTATAAAGAAGAATAAGATGGAGCAGGAGCGGAAACAACTCATTTATATGACCAATCAGGCAAAACAAGTTGTTTTTAGGTTGGCAAATAGCCATTGAGAAGCTCTATTTCTTCACCTTGCTTTTGATTGACAGCTGTAGCCCAAGTAGCCTAATGGATAAAGGACTGACTTCTTAAGCCATAGATTGTGGAGTGATTGACAGCTGAGAGGTGCAGTGCATAGATGAAAAACCTCTGTGGGGTCTGAGCTGTTTTGGAACATCATAGTGTCTTGGACTTTTTTAAAAACTCATTTCACTTTTCTCATCTTTTCCAAATACTCAAGTTTCTACCTGTAAAGCAATATTAGTAACAGCTGGGGGGTTTCATTAGACGAAGAAAGGTCTTGTCCCTTCTGCTCGTATAGATATTGTTACATTAATGGCCATTTTAGAATTTCTAGAGGTCAGAGATAATACCATAGGTTTTACCTTTAGGGTCTCTGGATTCAACAAAGTAGCAAGCGGAAGCAGAGCAACACACGAGTAACATTCAAATCCGTCTCTTGGAGTGGCTGCACCCTCTCCACCCGGCAAAGTAGTCTCCTTACTACATGTCATTTTCTTGTTTCTTCCTTTTTGGATCCAATAAAATAAAAACGTACACTGACTGCACAGTCAGTAGCACAGTAAACACACAGACGGCTAAAGTAAACTATAGGCCACATGTGAGGATTATAAGATAGCAGTGTTAATTTGATTTGATTTGATTTTTTGTGTATTCTTGCACCGCTGTTACTTAGTAGCTGTTTTTTTAAATAACTGATGTATGTATTTAGATTGTATGGACCCAGTAGTAGAGGTGAAGTGCTGCTCCCTATTTCTTTGTAACTTGTTGGTAGATCTTACACATTGCACCTTCAAACACAAAGCAACCACTTAATGGGGTACTTTAGGAAAACCATGTTCTTTAGCCTGAATCCATGTATGTGAACATCTCTCATTAAGATCAAAGAGAGGAGATTGGTTTAATGTTTGTGTGTGTCTGCAATTCTGGAGTCTGCGCTGATGCTTTCAGGCAGTGTTTTCAGTGTGTGTCTGGTGTGCCTCTCCAGTCACTCAGTACAATATTTTTGCGGCGATGTGCCATTGTGTGTGTGCGGTGCAACAGATCAGTTTCCTTCAGGCTTATGTATGTGTGTGTGTGTGTGTGTGTGTGTGTGTGTGTGCTCTGATGATTAGATGTTAAATGAAGCTGTTTGTTGTTAGTGTAGCTCTTGGGTAGCTTGCCTGCTAGCTATAGCACTTATGTGCCCAATGGACAGAGGACATACCGTCTGCAATAGTGGCCATTCAGACACACACACACACACACACACACACACACACACACACACACACACACACACACGCACACACTCAACCAAAACGTTTGACATAATCAGAGAGGCAACGTCACACACACAGGATACACAAACTACAAAACTGAGCCATAAGCACACACACACACACACACACACACACACACACACACACACACACACACACACACACACACACACACACACACACACACACACACACACACACACAAACTTATTGTGATGGAGTTTGGAATCTAAGTTCAGAAAGTGCCTCTGGTAAAACAAATACACAATTAAACTGATGGACTGTCAAAAGCAGCATTTATCAAACTGAGAAGCACACAGTCCTCTTTCCCCAGTATGAAATTAACAGTGATGGGACAGTACTGCGAGAAAGCTGGCGACAGCGCTGAAGGACACTTTTTGACAAGGTCAGCGCTTATATTGTAGACACCGTTTTTTTTATTAATTTAATATTTTTATGGAAGAAGGAGAAGATCAGAAACGAATCTGCATTTATATTTGAAAGGGAAACAATGGCGGGGAGAAAATACACTGCTGGGACTTTTCCTCACTTTTATGGAGGTCCTTCATTTTATAGCTGCAGTTGGCAAAATTCAAATGTGAAACTACACTCAATCAAAAATATCCCACCTACTGTAATTAAGATAACAAAGATAAGAGAACTATATCTGCTGAAATGAAAGTCTGGATTACCTCTATGCCCACCAGAAATTGAAAAATATGTTAAAGAATTATTCATGTTCATTTCAATAGGGACCTCATTAAGTGTGTGTTTTAATTGCTTTTTAGTGCGTGTGCGTGGATGTTGTTGTCTAGGTGTGTGTAGGAGAGCTTTGCTTTAGAAAGGTCTGCAGTTTCAAAATTCTTCTTATTTAGAGGATGATTCCAGTTTGATGACAAAAGAAGACAGATGGGGCGAGAAACATTCGCAGTCAGATGATCAGACAGACTTGCATAACAGGTCACCTTGGGGCCGCGGAAAACAAGCAGAAAACACAATATGGACATATCATCACCTTTTGAGCTCGATTGGCAAACAATTGCTTTATAGTTATGGAACAATATCAGCAGATTTAGCAATTGTTTGGAATAGTGTTTGTGTCTACCAGGTGAATGTATGTACATTAGTCACAAACTTTTATCTCTGTTTTAGTCTCCACCAACTCCTGAGGGAATAAAGGGAAATAAAGAGGAAAGAAACTCCTGAAGGAAATGTCGGGCTCTTCAGCTAGTTTCTAACTGCGGCTGCTTGCTGCTGAGCAGGTAGCCTGACTTTTTAAATCTTGTGTTCTACTGCGTTACCAATCAAAGTAATTATTATAAGTTAGTTAACAATTCCCTATCACATAAGAAAGTAACATCGCCTGAATATTGTGTAAATGCCAACCTCTAATTACACATTTCCGACGACAACCAACAGTGATGCTGGATGTGACACAGTCCAAAAACACACTCCTGGTTGTTCTCCCAATTTAAGTTTATGACGTGTGCTGACCGAGATATCACTGTCTCAGTTGTACTTGCTAACTTACTCAACAGAAGTAATTGAGACTACTCTGGAAGAAATGAAGCATCACGGTAGTTCATGCAGGACACGGAAGTCATACGCCGCCAGCTGTAACCAGCTGACAGCCAGCTGATTGAATCATCGCTTCTAATCGGCCACATACCAATCACAGCTCACTCTCACCAAAGGCCTTTTAAATATGACTCCCTTCTCACTGATCCTTGCCACACCAACGCTGTTACGGACCGTACTGCTGGCAAAGCTATCGACACAAGGTAATGAAAGCTATAGGCTTCCGGTTATTCACGCTACGTACCAAATCTACTCTTATCATGTCTCATCTTGAGTCGGATGATGAGTACAATATCAAAGAGGAGCGCATCTCCAAAACCCAAGATGACACGGAAGGGTCAGACGAAAGGGCCGAAGAGAGCCGTACCCCCGTACAAACATCTTTGAGCCGCATCTCACATCAATTGCGGCGATAACGATTGGATAAGTGAGCACTACATTACAACCACGTATGAGGAAATAAATCTAAGAAAATATATTCTTGGGAAAATCGCAACAACCTGGATTCGATCTCTGTAGAGCAAAATGGTAATAAGTCGTGTTGCGCAACACGCCACTTTATCGAATAAGACACCAGTCCAGGAAACGTTTCTATTTAGGATGATCTGAAACAACTGGTTACCTTGGGCGTATCTTAGAAAACTTCCGAACACATTTATCAATGCTTTTTCGCAAGGCTATGGCCATACACCACTGACGCATTTTGATAAAACTAGATGTGTATGAGTGAGCACTACAATACAGCCACGTACGAAGAAATCAAAAATCAAAAATACACGGTATATGTATGTATGGGAAGATCGCAGCAACCTGGATTCGATCTCTGTAGAGCAAAATGGTGTGAGTTCAAAGATGGTCACTCTCCGTGATGCACCACTTGTCCTTGTTTATCCAGCCAACATTCAGTGTTTTATTCATTAAGTCACATCAGTGACTCGTCAGTCACTTCCTGTAAGTCACTTTGGATAAAAGCGTCTGCTAAATGACTGTAATGTAATGTAATGTAATGTAATGTCAGTGTCCAGGGAACGTGTTGATTTAAGATGATCTGAAACAACTGGTTACCTTGGGCGTATCTTAGAACATAATACATATATAGATATATATTGATTGATCACAAAATCATGTAATGTTAATTAGCAACATCAGTATAAAAGGAAAATGGGGCAGTTAACACGACATTTGCTCAGTGGAAAATGACTACGTATAGTAAATAAACAAAGCAAGGAAACAGCGATGGACCCTCGAAGAGTTAGAGTTACTTGATTACAAGTTCAGTAACATCTACACTTCGAATTTCAACAAAAAAGAGTGAAATGTTCTGAAACGAGTTACGAATTAATAAGTAAGGCAAAACCCCACAACAGCAAGGTATCCGAATTTGAGCTCACTTGCAATAAATCACTGTGGAGTCGAGAAAACATTAGATGCAATCCTGCAACGATACTACTGGCCTGGTATGAAGGCAGACATCCAAAAATGAGAGAGTGTTTTATTGCTACATATTTCTGGGGAGCTTATTGAAATATTTACATATTCAATATCAGTGTGTTCTCAATTGTTTAACTTTGTTAGATTGCCCAGTGTGATGCCTGACAAAAAAGAGGACCTCTATAAAGGAAAAAACTCCACATAAATAAATAAATCCACAGAGGTGAATGAAGACATTCAGTTTAACATGTTGTATGGAAGCTTTGGTTTGCATTCTAAGATTACTGAGCCATTCGAACTAGTTGGGATGGACCTAGTTCGAAAGCTGAAATGCACCAACAATGGATACACACATATATATATATATATATATATATATATGTCTGTGTGTGATGGTCGACTACTTTACAAAGTGGCTAGAAGTCAACCCCTTGAAAACAAAGAGAGCTGAAGAAGGGACATTATGTATAATGGATGAAGTATGGTGCACCTAAACATACCCTGAGTTGAATTCTGAGACAAGTGATAATACTTTATTTTAGGTCGCGTCAAAAATGGAAAAAGCGTCATGGTTTTCAAAAAAAAAAAGGATCTTCTTTATGCACAGTCAAGATAAACCTAGGATTGTGGGGAAAACTTGGCATTGCCAGAAGCCACTGTGCAACAAATGGCTTGGTATAAAAGCTTAATGGCACCATTCAAGGGTAAAAATAGACTTTTCTACTAAATGTACTAAGATAAAACCGCTCGTGATATACATACATGGAAAATGACTTATGTCTCTTTTCAATTTCAGAGCTCTGAAAAAAATGGTGCAGCATCACCCAAGTGAATGGGACAAATTTGTACAACCCACTGTGTTTGGCCTACGGACAAAAAAACAACTGACAACCAAATACTGGAAGGGAGGCCCGTTATCCATCTGAAATTCCAGAAAAGTGGCAGGTTTGATGGCATTTTCCTGCAGTAGAAGCTGGTTGGCAACCATATATATTTTTCTCTGATATAATGTTTACTTGTGTTTAAATTTCAACCCCAATGTGACAGATAACTGAGGGATGTGTACACAATAGTGGAGGCATATATTGCTTAAGGACAGGAAAGGGTGCAGGAGAGAAAGTTGTCAAAGGGGGATGATGACAGCTTTGTCGATGACCCAGCCGCTATTTTGTTGCTTTGTTTACTTAATGTTATTTGTTAATAGTATTTGTTAAATAAATGTACCTATTTATTAGATTTACACCCGTCTTGTCTCCTTCATGTTGCAGCCTCTCAAAATGTTTACTGATGTAGCTCCTTCTATTGGTTTCGGGGGAATCTACAACGATCAATGGTTCGCGGACACCTGGCCAAAATAATTGCTCGCTCTTCCTTTAAATCCACAATCTACCGCACTCTTAGAGTTATATCCAATTGTCGTTGCATGCACGCACTGGGGCAACCTATGGTCTAGGAACCAATGTTTTTTCTCTGTGATAATCAGGCAACTGTCAACACGTTATTAATAGATTTGCCAGACGACCAACATAGTCACGTGTCATGGGGAATTCCATTCTCCAGACAGCGCTCATTCCTGGCCTGGATAATATAATTGCCGACGCCAAATCTCAATTTAAATTTCAGGAGTTGAGAATCATCTGTCCCCACGCTGCACCTCAAAGCCTGCATCGCCCAGCCTTCCCCAAACTGTCCCAGACTAGACGGCACGCTACAGTCCTATATGAAATCTGCATCCTGTTACATGCCTCTTGGACTGGCTAAATCTACGATAAAAATGTATGACTCTGCATGGTCCTATTTCACTGCATTCTGCGCAACCTTCTCTGTTCCTGTCATGCCTGTAAACATACCCGTGATTTGTGCTTTTATTGTGCACTGTTTTAAATCCGAAGTCGCTTCTTCGGAGGAATGCATGCATGCATCCAGAGAGCTCATAGCGAGGTCTGCAGAATGATTGCGTTACACATAAATATATCACATAACTGTAGGATGACCTCCTTTGGGATGCATGCTGCAATCTTATTAGTTCAGAGTTTATCTTGCATAACAGATGATTGAAATGGTTTGAAAATAATAGGTAAGGGATTAAATTCCTTTATCTGTAACCTTTAATGCAATTTTTTTTTAAACTCAGATGTAATTGTGCAGTTGTGACAGCATTCTTCCAAAATAAATTCCTTCATTATCTTTAATAATGGTGCTGGCGAACACTCACTCCAAAGTTTCCCTTTAATTTGTCAACTGTCTGTTATACTATTTAAAAAAAAAAAAGAAATGGCCTGATGTGCTGCAGGAAAGATGCAGATATATTTTTCTGAGGATTTCTGTGAGCTGCCGAGAAATTGCACATAACCCAGTTATTACTGACGCTAAATATTACATACAGTCGTTGCATTAAGTGAAATGCTAAGTGACAGCAACAATTAAACCTAATGCTGGTGAAATACTAGGGGCTGAGTGAACACATGGAGCCCTTAAAATTGAGCTCCCCACATTAAATACACACTCAATAATGTTTTTGAGTTTAGAGATCTCTTTACTGAATTTCTGCAGTTCCATCCTTTGACCATAGGTTGATGTTTGTGGATTGTGACTTGTTTGTAACACAGAAGCAGGAAGAAAATGTTGTGGTCTGCAGAGCCCAGAGGTAGCTTTTCTCAGGAATCAGTGATGTTACCATAGAAGTGTTTCCCCTTCTAGGGATATTCACTTTGACTTGGCTTGTTTACGTCATTACTACACCTTTGGTTGTTAACATAGATGGTAAATGGACTGTACTTGTAGAGCTCTTTTCTAGTCTTCCAACCACTCAAAGTGCTTTTTTACTTGGGCTTAAGTATCTGCCCAAGGATTGTTTACGACTCCTGTGATCCAAACATTAACAATAACTCTAGAGCCTTCTAAGGTCAAATAGATAGATGTTATCCAGAATTCACAGTTTGGGACTATTAACTAAATATGATGCATCAATCCATATTTGCTGCCGTTTAGCCTAAAACATTTTCACTGCACTCAAAAAATGGTTTGCTCTCCGACATTGCCCCGGCGCACACAAAGGGAGGCATGCACATGTATTAACGGGATGTTCAAGGACAAGTCCTGTGTTGACTTTAGCTTCTTAGAAATGTTTTAATGTATATATCTTTTTTTTTTCATCAGGTTTTCAAGTTTTTGATCTGGTTTTAGCCCAAAACTGCTGCTGTGGTTCGGACTCAGCTGAGGATAGGTTTTTTGGGCTGAATCATAGCTCTAATCCAGCTAGATATTGGTCAGGGCGATGACTGAGATTGTACATTTGATAGTATGATTGAGTGAAGAGGAGGGTATTCTGGCACGTACCCCCTCTTTCCTCTTTTCCTCGACCAGGGTAGGATTTCACCTTGGTTGGCTACTGATGGTGTGAGGCTGCAGAGAACGGAGCTCCAAGGAAAGTAAAAAATTCTCCTGGATGTGGGTGAGTCTGTGTGGTTGGTGAGCATGGTTGGCATGCAGCTGGAGGAGAGGGGGGGGGCTTATGACAGTGCCAGGTGAGTTGATTGACACGGCTGTTGCTCAGTTGTCTATCCTTTATATGCAGTAGTGTGCTGGACCTCAGATTGCTGACAGACAAAGGATATGCAACCACGCCGGCACGTCGGATGACATGTTTGTGTTGAATAAAAGTTACATGGCCTGTGAATCACGGTGCATTATGACATTATGTCGTCTTAGTGCTGGGGAACATACGATGGCTCGAAGAAGCTTGCTACAGGAATAGATGTAACCCATATCGCTTTCCCAAACTCGACCAATTTTACCGTCTGAAAGAAGACCTTGACAAGCTGGTCAAAACACAAGCAGGGATGTGGAAGCGGAGACAGTACAAACTGTGCCGTCACAAAAGAGCATGTGCAAGCTTTCCACAATTCTAGGAGCAGCTAAAATATTGCACAGAAATCCCAGGTTTCATCCAGAAGCTCAAAAAAGACACTACCAACAGGGGTAAAAGGGACCATGTTTAATTTAGCACAGCATAAAGTCTTAATGAGACATTATATCATTTGAAACACATTGACCATCCTGGTTGCTGCAGTTACAGTAATGTGAAAACATCTGCATTGAACTTCGGTGTTCCACAGTTCAAATGGAGTTTACGGCGTGTATAAAGCCGGGGTGGAGTTGTTAAAGTCTCTTCTGTGGTTTTCTTGCTTCTGGTTTATTCTCTGTTGCTGTCTGTTCCTTCTCTGTCATCTTTATCTATAATGGTGTCTCTGCAGTGTCTCTCTGTGGCTGTTTCTCCTCCGTCTGTTCCCTGTCTGCCTCTGTGAATTGAACTTTCATTAATGTTAGCAACGTTCTCCTCGCCTGCTGTAAATGAAGCTAATTGCAGCTGTACAGCTACTTTTCACTGTGTTACATTTGCATGACATCTTACAAATTAGTTTTTCAAATCACATGAACTGGTTTTGGCTCTCTACTGCATTATAGTAAAAAAACAAATATGTGAGCCAGTTTGTTGGCCATTAGTTGGGCACAGCACAGGACACTTAAGCCAGACCATCCCACACTAAGAGCCATTTTAAAAAAGCATCAGCTATCTGTCTTTGTAAAGAGATACTTATTTAGACTCTCAACATACAAAAAACAAATAAAAATGAATTTATAGCCAGCATTGGATTAATTTACCAGAATACTCTTGTTATAATTATAAAACTGATATTGTGTTGCCCACCAGCAAAAGCATAATTGAAGGTATTTTTGTCCTGGTGTTCTCAGAGATAGATAGAGTTCATAGATGCTTTAAAAAAAAAAAAAGAAGGCTTTTAACTACATTTTTGAAAACTGCATTGTCAACTTATTCGTTGCTGCTGATCTCTTGTTGGGGATGCACTATCATTTAGATGGGTTTTGTACCCTCTACTCATGTAAACATTATTTATTAGGCCTTTGACAGTGCAGTACTTCCACAACAACCATAAAAATGCCCTGTGGAAGTATCTGAGATAAATCAAGCAATATGCTAACTTAGTGACAAATACAATGTTTACAGGATTGCGTTAAGGGAATAATTATTATGGTCACTCTCTAATGACAGCAGAGGCTGATGTTGAGCAGGTGAGGTCTGAATGAAAGTGGATAGATGGAATCTCAGGGAAATCCCCTATGGTAATTTAACTCATGCTGTGAGGAATATCTGAACCAAATATTCCAACCTACTGATGGCAAAGTCAGGGCATCACTAAAGTCATTACAGTTCATCCTCTGGGGACTATGAAAGGCTATAACAAACATTATAACAAGCCTCTGCACCAACCAACCAACACTGCTAGAGCCCCTCAGTTAGGCAAAAAAATGTTTTTGTTGTTGAAGTTACACAGATGACAGAAAAGCAAAATGTGCAAATAGAAAGATACCTTAAACAGGCCCTATTATGCTATTTTCCGGGTGCATATTTGCATCTCAAGTTACAGTTAAAACATGTTTACATGCGTTAATGCTCATAATCCTCCTTGTTTTTCTCATCCTGTCTGTCCTGCAGCACCTCTTCTCACCATCTCTCTGAAATGCTCCGTTGTAGAGCTTGCTCCTCCCTCCAGAAAGCAAATTCTGCCCTGATTGGTCAGCTAGCCCGCTCTGTTGTGATTGGTCTAACTTTTCACATTTAAAAAAACTCTTCCTTCGGAGCTCCAGCTCTGTCTCTCTCTTCTGTTGTTTGAGGGCCAAACTAGCCAGAAGGAGTTTTATGTCATATCCGTAACATTATGACCTCATAAAGTTACGGAAGTGAAGGAGAGAATTCAATGGAGCTGTTTCAGTCAGCTCAGGAGCTTCTGAGGGGGAGGGTAACTCCTTTTAGACGTGAACTTCAGGTTTTACACTCTACGGACCTTTTACATGTACAAAAATACACACTAAAGAAGAGGGGGAAAGTGGAAAAGCATAATAGGGCCACTTTAAAACATTATTCAATTTATAAATGCAACTATGTTCTCTCAAATGTATCTAGTTTCAACATCTTAAAGTAGAATTTAAATAGTTTTGGTAAAGTCCTCTCGTATAGTCCTTAGCGTGCTAAAACTTGATTTTTAGGGGGGTTCCAAAGACATCTGGTGATACCATAACCTGTCTAAGTCCTCTGTAACACATAAGTTATATAAGTATATAGAAAACTTCCCTCTGTCATTTTCAATATCGTGAGGCCTGGATCTGCCCTTTCATCGTGGAACAATTTTTCTGTTTTGACAGATTGGAAAGAGCTGAATGCTCAGACCTCCAGCTTAAATTAGTTTCCTCTGACATCCAAGACAAGTAGAGAAAGACGGAGACAGAATCCTAGTCAGGAAACAGGGAGGACCGAGAGACAGAGGGAGAAAGACCAACAATTTCGCTTTTGCTTTCTGAGATCTGCTTCCGGGAGAAGATATTGAAAGAAGGAAAAGATATAGAAAAAGATGAAGAGAATAAGGAGAATTTGATGGATGAGGGAGAACGCAATGAAAGATAAAAGGGATGGGACAGAGAGAAAACAGAGAAAAGAAAGGGATGGAGCACAAAAAATGGTAGGACGAAGGAGAGACGGGGAGAGAGAAATTTTATATTCTGACTTAAATTCTGATATGCAGAGAGAGAAAGAATCAGCTAAACTAAAACTCAACAGAAAAGTTTTTTTTCCATTTAGATAACGACACTCTTTCATATCACAATTTACTAATCTTGCTGAATTTAGAAATGCATTATTTTGTCTTCTGTTTTAGCCTTTTGTCAGTTCAAACCCTCTCACCCAAAAACCTTGATCGTACTATACGAACGTTTTCATTAAACTGAATATCCGTTTATATTGTTAGACAATGTCATAAAATAGCTTTTTGCAGCAGCTTAGAGAATCCTTAGTGAGTTCAGAGTGGATCTTAGATCAGACAATATGCAAATAATAAGAGCTGCAGAAGATGGCTAACAATGATGTATATTAAATGATGTATATTACATTTCCATGAAATGTTCTTTTTATCTGATTCAGCAATGATACTTATTGAATGAAGAGTCTTCTTTGCCTCGCCTGATCTTATGAAATCTGCATTATCTGCATTCAAAAAGGGTTTCAGAATCGAATATGAAAGTTGACCTTAACACTGTCCAATCCAATGTACATAACGTCCTTAAATTCTTAAAACAAAAACTGTATAACTCTGGACTGAAAATGAACATAGTTTTACATTACCCATCCAAAATATTACATTATCAGACACTTTATCACTGTATAAGTAAAGTTATTACATTATTTGGTTCTATTATATTTTGATCAGGTTATGTGCAAGTGTTGTTACATTTTCAGGCCTTACTAGGTTGTACTTCCTCAGAAGGCCACTTGAGTCATTGTCAGGTTTATACATTTTTTGGAAGGATGAGCTGTAAAGGGTAATAAAAGCCGATTTAATGGTTTCCAGGTTTCCTAACAGACAATAAAAGACAAATCCATCTTCTTCCAATTGTGTCACTTTACTACAACAACCACAACAAAAGGAATTGGAAAGGCCAGGCTACTTTCGTTTATCAGTCCGATTGATAAGAAAGTACAGTTTGCAAATGCTCAGCGGAGTGCACCAACAGGGGAATCATGAGTGTCTTAACCTGAGGTCATTTTAATATAAGGCCTAAAAAAGTATACAATGCGCATTAAGAACCATAAAACTCTCTTTTTAATGGAGGAGAGCTACTGGCAGCCTGTTATAATATGATAGGCATATTATGACAGGCTGTACTTGCATCACTCAAAATGCTGGTATGTGTCAATCAGTGTCAAACTGTAATCCCGGGGAAGGGTTGCCCGCACCGAGACCTGTCCATCACCATTGATGATGCCGTGGTGACGCCAACTCGGACTGTGAGGAATCTGGGTGTGACCCTGGACGACCAACTGTCGTTCTCAGCAAACATTGCATCGGTCACACGCTCCTGCAGATTCCTCCTCTACAACATCAGGAGGATTCGCCCCTTCCTCACTGAGGAGACGGCGCAGGTGCTCATCCAGGCTCTTGTCATCTCCCGCCTGGACTACTGCAACTCACTACTTGCCGGAGCCCCGGCGTCGGCCATCAGACCTCTGGAGCTCGTCCAGAAAGCTGCAGCACGTCTGGTGTTCAATCGCCCCAAGTTCTCCCACACAACTTCCCTTCTCCGTTCTCTACACTGCTCGCATCCAGCTCCCTGTAAGAGCTCGCATCCAGTTACAGACTCTGGTGCTAGCCTACAGGGCAGTGAAAGGAACAGCTCCTTCCTATCTCCAGGCCATGGCCCGACCACTCCTCTCTGCTGCCTCGGGGCGATTGGTTGCCCCGTCGCTCAGAGGTCCCTGCGGCCGATCCACCCGGTCACAGCTTTTTTCTGTCCTGGCCCCTCAGTGGTGGAATGAACTCCCCACTGACGTCAGGACAGCAGAGTCGCTGCCCATCTTTAGGCGCAGGCTGAAAACTCACCTCTTCAAGAAGTACTACCCTGAGCCTTCCTCGTAGCACTGATTGCATTCGTATTAGCTTACTCCTACAAACAAGACTGGAAAAAGGTAATGTGGACATTTGCCAATCGCGTTGGTTCGAAATGAAAACACAGACACTGGGCTGATGGAGAGCAGCAGCTTGAACGTGCTGAAGGTAGAAAGACGATCGCATTTAAAAAGGGACTGCAGCAAGATGATAGGCTAACGATGTAATTGTGTCGCTGTGCTATTGGATAGAAGAGACCAGCTTATTTAAACAACTGATGTCATGATTGACAGCCCCGAACAATGAGCGCAAGCACATTTTGAGGGAGGAGAGAATGGCAGATGTATGAGAAATAAACTACAAGCCTACGCGAACAAGAGTATTGTCTTCCTGACTGAACATGCGCTAAAGCTTAATTTGTTACACACCAGACCAAGACCAAAGACACACAAATCATTCATTGTATTCGACCTGAATAGTACATGGGTAAATTATTCTATTTGATTAATAGATTTTTTTGAAATTGGATTTTCAGATATAGAAATGTGTTATGTTGTGTCCATAGAACAACATCATCCAATCCATAGTCAGTGTGGTCTATAAGATTGAAATAGCAAACAGTAGTGTATCGTAATTTACTACCTTCATTTTCTACCAATCCTAAAACGTTTTGGGGCACCACCTCATTACGGAGGTAAATAACAAAAATAAATTCAATAATTTGGTAACAAATTTAGCAGTCTCATTATATCAGGCGTAAGTACCGAGTTCATTGATCTATAGTTCCCATTTTGAAAGAATATGACAGACAACGACTTGGCGATAAAGGGGTAATTTTTTTCAATACGATTAAATTAATTGATAAGATTAATAATTAAACAAGAATACAAATGATGGAATGAATTAGTTTCAAAATAACACAGACACATGATTTGAGATAGTGAAGGGAAGATGTGATCTCCTTTATAATCCTGACGCTACTACCGATAAATCTAAATTATAATCATTCAGAGCGTTATCACCAACTCTTGATCACATTAGAAGATGTCAGTTTCCTACTTTGTGCAGCGTTGTCCAGATGACTTTGCGACGGGTTCAGCCGGTTGTTTCTGCTCCAACGGAGTCTATTCACGGCTTTCCAATTATTTTCCTGAAAAAGCCCAAAAGCCAAGAACTGCACTGTTGAAAAAACCTGATAGTTGAATTGTAAAACTGGCAAAGATGGAAGCTGAACTGCATTATCAAAAGAAGCAAAAAGCTGAAATACAATGAAGAAAAAGCTGGAAGCTGAACTGTTAGACTGTAGTATCAGTGGTTTAGTAGAAGAAACATTCTAATCAGAAATAGTAGTAGAAGAAGAAATTGTTGTAGTATTAGTATTAGTAATAGTTGTAGTAGTAGTAGTAGTAGTAGTAGTAGTAGTAGTAGTAGTAGTAGTAGTAGTAGTAGTAATAGTGGTAGTGCTGAGTCACTGTAGGCCATAACTGGTGATAACACAGAGAAGGTTTTACCTGAACAAGACTCTCTGAGTTAAAATCTGTAAGTCATATTGATTTAATATCTTCATTTTGAGAATCCCAAGACTCTTCTGAAGACGTAGACATGTCATTTGTGTGGATAGTGTTAAAAATGAAATTGGGGTTTTATGAATTCAATTGAAATTAAATTAATTGAAGAAAACTGAAAATTAGAGAGAGGAAGAGATTGAGAAATAGAGAAACAGAGATTAGAGTAGGAGAGAGAGAGAGAGACAGACAGACAGAAATACATTACATTACATTAAGACAGACAAAGAGAGAGACAGACAGTGAAAGAAAGAGAGAGAGAGACAGAGAGAGTGAGAGACAGACATACAAGCAGACAGTGAGAGACAGACAGACAGAAATACAGACAGACAGAGAGAGAGACAGATAGATAGAGAGACAGACATACAGACAGACAGACAGATAGGAAGAGAAAAAGAGAGAGACACACAGAAAGAAAAAAGAGAGAGGGAGAGGGACAGAAGACAGTCAAAGAAAGGGAGACAGAAGACAGATAGACAGACAGGAGTTATAACAATTCCTTTGCCTCACGGGTACATAGGCTTTAAATGGAGTTTAAGCTGAGGCGCACCTCTCAAACAACTACTGAAATCTCCCAAACCGTAGACCTAAATACCAGACCATGAGAGGCTTGATGAACAACAATATGTAAAAATTGTGTCTGTAGTGTTAAAAATGTGGCATGTAGTCATGTATACAAAAATTGAATTTTAGTTACACATAGTACACTTACTATCGTGTAAACATTTACTGTTCCTTAAGAAGATATATGTCTTATCACCGATGGTCGCTGGATGGCACTGTGGTCACACGGTGTGTCAGGAAATCTTACAGATTCAGGAAAAAGATGAGTGACTAAGTATTTAAGACTTGATCTGGGAAGTCATGTTTGACCTTTCCTAGATAAGAGAGAAAGGGACGAGAGAGAGGTTAGGCATTGGTTCAGAGAAATACTTCAGTTAATCCCTCTGTGTTTTCACTTCCCGGTGCTAACTTCGTATCTTGCCTTGAGATCTTCCTCTAAGGGCTGTGGACTGTCAGATTTGTCACCTTTATTGCTTAAGGTGTAGAGATACCGTCTGGTACGATGGGGGAGTCTCTGTGGAAGTGTATTCCAAAACTCCCCTGTAGTGATGATATTCCAGAGTTATTATTGGAATGTCTGTAGTGGGATGATTCTCATGTGTTGGAAACACAATGCTGCTCCACACTCACTACAGTAGTTAGCCGGGTTTAAACATGAAAGTAAATAGGCTCAATAAGAGTAATGCTAGCTTGGCAGTACTTTAACTGTAACATTTCTTTGCAACATGTTCCTGGTGGTTGTTGAGGTTTGTATTATTAAGCATTCTCTGCAGGTAGTATCTGTTATGTGCCATAAATTATGTAAGTCTCCCAAATGAACGCAAGAGCAGGGCGGCTAATTAACATTTGAGAAACCAGCCCATCTGGTCTCTTGGAAAGTATCATCTCTTAAGGATGAAATACAGTAGAGGTGTCTCAAGGCACGCCATATGTTCCTGTTGCACAATATGGATACTAAGAAGGCCCTGAACCAGTGAAAAAAAGAGGGGCCTTCAATCAAAACTTAGATTTTATTAATGCGAAGTGTTCAGCCTCAGCTAAAAAACTGGCAACAATAGAATCCATAGGTTTCACTTAATTATTAAACACCCTAAAAAAAAGAGTCATTGATTAGAGAGAGCATTTTCTGTAGCTCTCCAGAGTATCACAGATGAGTCATACTTTATGATGCCTGAGTTGGCGTTCCCTGTGAAGGAATATATTTGGGAGAAAGAGTCCTAATTTTTGTTTTTGGGGGATAATGAGGTATATATATATATATCAATTCCATATTACACTGCATGAAGTGTATGGGTTTTACTGACCTAAAAGGTATTATTGCCATTGCACAGTGCCACATATTTGAGAAAATGTACTCCGCTTAGCCGACTGTGACCTCAATTCTGCGATAAAACATTTCCACACCACATATTAGCATTTAACGCCTTAGTAACAGTCTAATAGGCTGTACTTTTGGAAGGCCCAAACTAAATCACTAATTGGTTGTTCTTGACCTCTAATCACCCGAGACTGTTTAAAATAATGTCCTTATGGGCATTCGTTTGCAGGGCATCTTCTAGAAGATACGATATCCTAGTAAGTGACTACCAAAGTAGCAAGAAAGTCAATACAGACAACGTATCTGAAGAGAAAAAATAACTATCTTTATACTTACTATTGGTTTTGCATTACTTTTATTACATACTTTCTCCAGGGTATCATATCTGTGCTGCATTTTATGGTTGTGCAGATGTCTTAAAGTAGTGTACCCAAGGGGCGTTTAGGCAACATCCAGGGCGCTGGAAACCAGCAACCAACTTTTCTTCAGTGGCAGTCTTGGGGACTGTGGCAGTGGGCGTGGTCTGTGCTCTGTTGCAGGGGAGAGATGTGTGGGAGTGGTTCAGGGTAACAGTGCCGTGGTGAGTTAATTGGCACAGCTGTAACTTGTTGCTAATTATCCCTCATCCTTTTAAGCAGTAGCAGGCTGAAGCTCTGGTGGGTGGGACACACACAAGGAAGGAAAGAGAGACGGGAACATGAGCCCGTCAGAGACCTGGTGTTTTGTGGACGCCGGACTGCGTCTGCTCCGAGAAGCCGGGCAGCGTGGGAGAGTGCACGGCAGTCTGTATTTGCTTTTGTTTAACGGAATAAATAAAGTTTGTTTGCACGTTACCTGCTGAAGCCTGCGTTTGTGTTGAGGAGGACTCACGAGTAGCAGCGAGACGGTTACAGGGACACATGACTAGTTTGGTTTTTTTGTTCATGGGTGTGCTTTAGAGGGGCCTTGATGAAACGCAGGAACAATTGGAACACACATACCATCAGACCTGTTAACCACACTCATTGTCCATCTGGTAAACAAGATGTTGTGTACAGGTTTGATTATATCAATTAAAATTATTTTCAGATTTTTATCAGATTTACTTCTAGTTACTGTCTAGAAATGCAATTATATTTAGTTGCCTGTTAGTCGCTGAAAATCAAATTAAATTTCTCCCAAAAACATACATTATGTCATAATCTATTCACCTTGTGTCAGCCATTACTCTTAACTCTACTTAAATTTGACTGCAGATCAAAATTTCAAATACAATTCGGTACAACTTTAGCGCATGCTGATACTACTAAAACTTCTCACAAGTACATTACACAGGATAAACTGAATAACACAACGTCTTTCTTAGAGATGAACCACAACATGCACTGTCTGCCCAGAAAAAAAGGGTGCCAATTGACTGAAAACAAATGGAAATTGTAAAATCCAACTAAGAATACATATTTTACTACACATTTTACCAGGTTATGTAGAACTGACTGCGGGTTCCCGGCCTCACAGGAGGAATGTGGCCTGCTTGTGGTTTAGTCGACCTACACTACATCCCCAGCTTGGCTGAAGATTTTCCTCAGGTGTTGCAGATGTCAGCCATTGGGTTCATCACTGATGAATTAATTCATAGTCAAATTATACTCATCATTCATAGGCTGGGGTCGGCCAGAAAGAACATGTTGTTCTGGGGTTTGTTTAGTCAACTTCATAGCTTGGGGTGTAGTAACTAGTCCTTCACAATCCCTTGGGCATATTTTGACAAATCTGCAGGATACTGGACAGTTAATGAAGTGGGCCGGTACTCTGAACATAAGACAATGTGCAGAGCATCTGGATGAGCTGACGAACAGCACGGCATGGGGGAGCGAGGTGAAAGAAAGGGCTATTTGTGATTATTTTCTATATATAAAACAGTTTATTGAATCTGCTCTTTTGATTTACAGAATATGATTTTACTGGGCAAACCTTTCCATTAGAATTAAATGATCAGACAAAGGCTGTGATATGTTTAAATGACTAAGACAATATCAGACTTGGCTGAGGTGCTGTAGCTATCAAGACTGTCCCTGGCAGACCTTCTTTAAGGCGAGAACAGGGAGCAGGTGAATGTAGTAGAAAGGTTCAAGGAACATCACCTGATGAGTTTTAATGCGGAACACCTGTGTTAGTTGAACTTGTGTTGCTAAACATCAAAGGAGTTATAGTCCTGTGTATGATGGAATACAAGTGAACGTGTGTCCATATAGAGACAATCAAGCAGCAAATATACAACAATAGAGACAAATGCTATATAAACATTAGGTTTAAGCCATCATCAAAGCGAGCATATAGATTCTGTTCTAGTTTATTCATAACAAAACGCCCAGTGGTTACAATGCTCCTGAGGAGTGGATCCAAAACAGCTTTCTCTGGCCTAACCTCCTGTCAACATCCTCCCCTCTATGAAGAATAATCTGCTCTAAGGGAGGACATGGGATGAGATTTTTGAATATATGAAAGTGACAGGCTACGTTCCAGTCTTACAGTGTCTAAAATCATTGGTTCTCCAAGTATTATGGCAGTGGGCACAGTTACCACAGGGGCAGATCCCTTTATTAAGGGAAACCAGGGTGTCATTTTGGGATTTGGCAAAATGTTCTCTAACCAGTTTAAAGACAAAAAGTTGGGTCCTTAAAGTGTTGGGTAAGGGCTGGATTTGTGGTCAAGATATGGAAATATTTCTGGATGGTGTTCTAAACAATGTGAGCCTGAGGAGTGAAAGCCGTAATACTAGACACTGAGTAAGGTTTATCTTTTTTAACACTTTTTGTCAATAGGTGGTCTCTAGACTCATCTATACATTTAGTTGTATGACGGCTTCTCTGAGAGTAATTTCTTTCTTGTAAAGTGTGGTTATAAGGCTCCCATCATTTAACTCCATCCACATATCAAGGAAGGATACTATAGGGATACATTATTCTAAAGAGATCATTTTAAATCAATATCACAAACATTTAGATATGAAACACTTCCTGACGTTTTCCTGAGAGAGGCAGAACACATTATCTAGATATCTGAACCTTTAACAAAAGGATTGTGTTCAGAATTGAAAACAAATTTGTGCTAAAAAACAAAGCAAATAGAGGTTAGAATAATCTAAAAAATAAATATAACCCATATATGTGCACTTTACTTGTTGAAAGAAATCCCCTATAAAGGTGGAAAAATGAAGCTTAAGGATCAGGTAGGCTAATTCACAAATTAATTCATTAGGGAAGAGATCGGTGCAATCTTGAAGATGAAATCCTAATGCATCTAGTCCTCTCTCATAGGATTTGTTTGAAGAAAGGCTTTGGGTCTACGCTTAGGATCTGTAAGGCTCTTACAGATGTAGAACACAGGGGTCACAGGAAGCTTACAGATGAGAAAGTTGTGGTCATCTTAAGACATCCAATTCAGTTCCAATGCCGTGTCTGAGTCATCTAGAATCTTCATCTGGAAATCTGAGTTAGGTTTGACCTTTCATATCCTGTAGAATTGTTCATCATTTAACTGGCGGTAAGATCTTTTTTATAATCAGCCATGTTCTGCAGGACAATCACAAACCCTTTTCAGCAGGTTTGATAATGAGGTCAGGGTCTCTGGAGAGTTCTTGTATGGCTAGTTTCTCGTAGTGGTTTACATCTGATCGAGAGGAGTGCATTTTGTGTTTCAGTGGTGTTTCTTTTCAACCCCTCTGCAGAAAGTTTGGATGGAAGGATACACACATATGGGAACGACTTTAGTTCTATTTTTTAACACAGATTTGTTTGAGCTTTGTGTTTTAGAATGAACAGACGTGATTCGGTTTATTATTCCTGAACAAGCTGAATATGACCCCTTAGAGTGAGCACGAAGAGTATTTGTAACTATATAAATATATATTCCATAGTCCAAAATGATGTGAAATTGCATAGTTTTAAAGGGGAAGTGTGTAAGATTTAGTGGCATCTGGTGAGGTTGCTGATTTCCATCAATTAAACATTTCTCTGCTCACCCCTCTCTTTCCAAGTGTTTAGAGAACTATGGTTGCCTTCAGGTAAGGAAAGTTATCTTTATGATTGTATTACTAATTCTGTTCTTCTGCATAACTAAATCATTTCTTTTAAAACATATATAATGTTAAAGACGAATAACTTCAGAATAGGCTTATGATTTATTCATATTTTAAATAATAACTTATTTTTTTTTCTAGAGCAACTAAATATTGTTTCTAGAGCAAGGTCACTAATAAAGTCCCACTGGAAACAAATCTAAAATGTCAATAACATTTCTGAGGGAAGTTTATGAAGAATGAAGAACACAGACATCAGTCAGTACTTGTCCTTCCTTTCTGTCCTTCCCTTCTGTCCTCCTGCCTCAGCTCATTCACTGCATGCAGGTACTACTGGTAAGCCAGCAGAGAAGTTAGACTACAGTCAGCTTTTGTTTAAGCTTTTTTGTTAAAAATTAACTGAGAGACTGCGGACAGAGCCGATTTAAAATAGTTTTTTTCTTTTGTTTAATGCTGTTCATGCTTGCTGTACAGGTGTGTTGTGTGTGTTCATCTTTTTAATCAAATGTTTTATTGCACTGCAACAGATTTCAGTGTTTCCACTGCAGCCTCTCTGTCACTGCTCTGTCTCAGTCTTTAATAATTTAGTACAGGGCCCCATTTCAAACTGGGTTTCAGTACCTATCCCTAGGTAATGTTGAATTCAGAATGTCATAATGATTGCTGATACCGGATGATACGCACGCTAAGATGTGAATAAGTAAAGTACTGGCACTAGTTTTTTCCACTTCAATCACTGATCCTGGTTACAAATTATTGCTACCTAGTGAAACCCTGTGCCTCTAAATTTGGTGATTACAAACTTTGTATAAAAATGAAAGATTGAGTTTTCCTTTATGGACTGGGATAATTTGTCTACTCCTAAACCATTGAAAAACATTATACTATCTTAAAAATGCAAACTCATAAAACCTGAAAACAGGGCTGCTATGGAGATATGTGTTTTTTACAGGACAGATATAATATGATACAAATAGAAAATATATTCATGGCTAAGAATGTAATGAAGACAAATCAGTGAGTTCCCTTTTTAATTCTCTCAAGACATGAAGGAAAGCTTGTACTAAAGACAAACTATTTTAATCCATTACAGTGTTAGTGAGTGAGTGTGGTGCAAATGATCGTATAGGAACATTAGGCTAATAATTCCACAATTTGTAGCTACATGATTAATTACAGGTGCACACAAAGTCAACAGACAATAAATAAGATGCATCTCACATACAAATATGCACATACATAAACAGACACATTTACTGAGAATGAAAAGTAGAACACGTGTGTGACAAGACATGCCTATAAAACGAAAGTTACAGACGTAATTACGGTTCTATGAATCCATATAAGCTCTGAGGGCCCGCACCAGGCACAGCAGCCTTGACCTCTCCTCTCCTAGCGGGGGGGTCAAGCTGTGCAAGCTGGATAGGCTGATTGACATATGAGCGTGTCAGCACCTTTGGGAAAAAAGCTGTATTAGGCCACAGAGTGACACCCGAACCATCTGAATTCCACCTCAGACATCGCTCACCGACAAGGCATGTAGCTTGCCAACACGCTTTGCCGAAGTGATGGCAAGGAGAAAGGCCGTCTTGGCCGACAGCCACCTCAGCTCTGCCTCTGCCAGGGGTTCAAAGGGAGGCAAGCAAAGAGGGTCCAGCACAAGGGGTAGGTCCTATGCAGGAGCCTTTGGGGCGCTCGGCGGATGCAACCGCAGGGCCCCTTTTAGGAAGAGGGACACCAGCCTGTGGCTCCCTACTGTGTTATTGTCGATCCTAGCATGCCGCCATGAAATCGCAGCCGTGTACACCTTCAGGGTAGAGTGAGACCGGCCCCTATCTAAGAGGGACTGCAGGAACTCAAGAATGGCAGGCACGGTCAGTGTACTAGGTCCTCGTTCTGAACCACACACCAGTCGGAAAACAACCTCCACCTATTCTCGTACTGGAGACGGGTAGATGGGGCTCTGGCATTAAGAATAGTCCTTCTGACTGGTTCTATGCAGCCGGTCAGCAGGGGGTCGGGCCCTCCAGCGGCCAGACCCACAGTTGAAGGTGGCTGGGATCAGCTGATTAGCTGAGACAGGAGGTCTCTCCTGTCGGGGAGGCACCAGGGCCTGCGACAGAGTCTGTGTAACAGGGAGAACCAAGTCCTGGCTGGCCATAAGGGGGCCACCAGCAGAAGGCATTGATATGCTCCACGATGTCCTGAGCAGTCCCGTTCTGCCACACTGCACCCCACCCTGAGAGGCAGGCATCTGTTGTGACAACCTCCCGGCGGAATGGAACGGAGCCCATGGGGACACCCTTTGACAGATATGCCCTCTCCCTCCACGGGGATAGAGCAAGAAGGCACTGCTGCGATACCCCTATTGTCCCGTGCCTGTGCCAGTGAAGGCTGTTCAGTGAAGGCTGTTCAGCCATAAGTGAAGTGAAGGCTGTTCAGCCATATCTGCAGGGGGCGCAGTGACAGCAAGCCCAAGGGAACGACAGCTGAGGCAGCTGTCAATTTGCCCAAGAGACAAAGAAAGAGGATGTAGGGCAGCCGCCTGCCCCCTCGGAAGAGGGGAAGTCTGTGGAGGATGTCGTCCACGCGCTGGAGCGATGGGCGGGCACTCATGATGACTGCATCCAGGGCCACACCAATGAAGGTTATGCGCTGAGAGCTCTTCTCCATGTTCACCCTGAGGCCCAGCCGGGCCATGTGAGAGAGAAGGCGAGCCGTGTCCTGTGCCGCCTGAAGTTGGGATGGCGCACAAACTGGCCAATCGTCCAGGTACGGCAGTATCTTCATGCCCTGCAATTGCAGGGGGGAAAGGGCAGCCATAACGCACTTCGTGAAGACTCGTGGGGAGAGGGAGAGTCCAAATGGAAGCATCCTGAACTGAAAGTGATGGCCTTGAAAGGCAAAACGGAGAAACTGTCTGTGGTGAGGCACAATGGGAATATGGAAATAGGCATCCTTCAAGTCGACAGACGTGAACCACTCTCCTCTGGAAACAGCATGAAGCACTTCTGCTGTGCTCAACATGTGGAATGGCAAGACCTTCAGGAACTTGTTGAGTCCCCTCAGGTCCGGGGCTGGGCGCAGTCCAAACCCGGGGGTTTCTGCTCAACCTACCCTCTCTTTTTACGAGTAGGTTGAGCAGAAACCCCCGGGCTGTGACAGGGGGTCTACCATCTCGATTGCACCTTTGGCCAGGAGCGCGGCTAGCTCCTGGCATAGGGCTTGGGCTTTTGCCGGGTCTCAGATGATGGTCATTTTGACCCGGCTGGAGGCTGGGGGCCGGCGTCGGAATTGAAGCTTGTACCCCTGGGTTAGGGTGGAAACCACCCAGGGGTCTGAAGCATGAGCTCTCCAGTAGCGGATATGCTGCTGGGAGAAATAACCAGCCTCTCAGCGGGGGCGGCCGGCCCAGAGACATCAGTTCCTGGCCCAGAGAACTCGGCCTCTGAAGGCTTTGGGGGGCGGGTTCCACTGTTAGTCCCCCTGATGACTGTATATAGACCTGGCGGACATGTGGACATACATTAAAATGCCTGCAAATTATTCATAGAGAGCAAGATTAATATAAGCCCTGAGACATTGGGGGCTGATATAATATATGACATCATATAAATATATAAATAATAGATAGAGGATTATTACACAGTTTTAATTGGTAGTGTTACATAAGTGATGGCTCATGTATATAAAATGTATATAAATATATGAACAAATATATATATATATATAATAATAATATACATATATATAAACAATATAGTATATACATATATATATATATAATAGATAAAGGATAATTTCACATCAATAATGTGTATAAATATGAACAAATATGATATTATGTATAAATAAAGTATAAACAACTGATTACATGTTATCAGTGTCGTTTGCAGTATTGTTACTGCAACTGTACTCATAAGCACTCATGCAGCTATTGTTATTATTGTTATCTTTAGAGGAGGGCCACAAGACCATAGGAGATGGAGAGTGGATGGCAAGGCTGGGGTTTTTCCTTCTGGAGAAGGCAGTGGAAATGGCATGAAATATGAACCTATAACTTGTTATGGTCATCGTATGCAGGGCACTTGATGATAAATGGGCAACAGGATGGTAAAGATAATATCAATCAGAAGATGTACTGTACTCTAAGTGACTCACTCTGGGATAAATAGCAATTCTGATGTATAAGATTGAGGAATCCCCCATGCAAGCCCAAGGATTGACCATCCTCTTTGGATGGTTATGGTGATCTATTTAAAAATGACTTGCATCATATGTCCCTAACAATGTTGTAATGCTGTTGCGGTTACATCACATGTTGTAGTGGTGTTGTTTCAGTCTTCTTCTAATGCCCCACAGTCAGTGGCTCGGCCCCTGGTGCTGCAGCTCCACGGTCTTTCCTGTGGCTTCTTCTGTCCTTTGTAAAGGGTGAATATTTATTACGGTTTTTGTTTAGTATGAATCGTTTTGTATCTTAACCGCTGTTTCTCATTTCAGTTAACTAAACCAAGCACAGTCTGCCTCACTAAAGCCCAATTTAGTGGCTAGGAGGACCACATTACATTACATTACATTACAGTCATTTAGCAGACGCTTTTATCCAAAGCGACTTACAAACAGTAGTGTATTACATATCATTCACCCATTCACACACTGATGACAGGCTACCATGCAAGGTGACACCATCAGACTCTAACTAACATTCATGCAACATCCAGAGAACTACCTTGCTCTCCACTACGCCACAGCTGCCCGGACCATGTGAGAAAGCCTCTGTAAGGACTACCTCTACGTCCTCTGTAAGAACCCCCAGGCCGGCTCAATCCTCAGGGAGGACGCCAACTACGTCATCCTTGTAGACACCCAGTTCCATCCTCAGTGAGGACACCATCTACGTCCTCTGTGAGGACACTCAGCCCTGCTCCGTCCTTAGTGAGGACCCCAACCAGCATTGCAGTAAGCTCTGAGAATAACGTTTTTGTTCAACGGTCTTGGTTGTATTTAATTTAATGCAGCCTTTATTTGTGAAATCGACAAATCCCTGAATCCTTCAGTTCTTAAAATCCCTGCAGCATCGAAGATCATTTGTATGTTGATAAATCTGGGAAAAGGGCAGTCCGCGAGAGCAGAGCACAGTGCAATTACACACGGCCTACACTGTGTTTACCTTCATTAAATTGACAGTAGGCTGCTCCATCGGAGGATAAAACCATACAGCCCACTACACACAGCAGACTGCTCGGTTATACCTCTATATTCTGTTTTTGTGTGAAGTAGACGTTTGATTACGAGGGCCCATCAGAGCCTCTTTTCAAACTTTAAAAAAATAAAAAGAAGTGACTCATGTAAAAAAAATATATTTCCTTGTTTTTCTTTTGTTATTTCTACTGTTATTATGGGCCTGGTAACTGATGAAAGATCAACATCCGTCTGTTTTTGGGTGCAGATTTGTGATTCTGTGTGTTGTGTTCATGTTGTGATGCATTTAACTGTGATGAGCACCACTGTTTCAAAGCTGTGAGCCAGTGATGTGGCTGGCTGAGAGAGAAGGGTATTTAACAAACATCCTTTCTATATGCGATCTACGTAATCACCACCTGCTAATATCTAATCACCTCCACCCTGCACGTTGAGCTGCTGCACATAGCCTAGATTAACCAAAATAGCAGGTGCGCATGGAGAGACGCCTACATACTACCACCTTGGGCTTGACATCATTATTCAAATTTGTCAACTACAGTAGATATATAGGATCAGGCCCAGGGCGGCATGGTTTGCAATACTTGAATTTGTGTCCCTTTACAGTTTCTAACTGAGGATGAACCTCTCCTGTGTGTGTTCTCCATTGCTGGGGTTGGTTAACCTTTTTTGGTCATTAAGGTTTGATTATGGCTCTTTGAATGTGTCACAACCCTCGGTAAATGGTAAATGGACTGTACTTGATAGCGCTTTTCTAGTCTTGTGACCACTCAAGCGCTTATACAGTACATATCATCATTCACACCCCTTCATACACTGATGGGAGGGGCTACTAAGGTGCCACCTGACCGTCGGAACAATTTTGGGGTTAAGGGGTTGACAGCTGGCTGTCTGGCGGAGCTGAGGAACCAGCCCTCTCTGGCCCTAATGAACCACATGGTCAGGATCATTATAGTCTTGCTACTTTCTCAATGTGCCCTGTCATACATATTCACACATGATTTTGTCTTCTCAAGTTCTCTTGTGTTCTCTCTCTGCTTAAGAGAGCAACATTGTTGCTTTGTGGCAGAACCTGCTGGACTATGACAAGCAGAGGATGGTGTCTGCAGCTAGACACCTGAGCAGACTGGACATAGGAAGGTTCAGGTATCCTAAGAAGATGCAGGAGTTCACTCCAGAGGTGGAGATGGTGAAAGGTAAAGCACACACCACAACTGCCCTGCTTGCCAAGAAGCGTAACTGAGGGAATACGGTGTACCTGGGTCATTGCTACGAGCCATACGGTCCTTGTATGACCAAAGTGAGAACTGTGTCTGGATACTCATGTGTCAAGTGCATGTTGGCCTCCGCCAGGGTTGTCCCTTCTCACAATCCTGTTTGTGATTTTCATGGACAGAAGTCCAAGGCGCAGACGGGGGACGAGAGTGTCCGGTTTGGAGACCTCAGAATTGCATCCCTGCTTATGCAGATAATGTGGTTGTGTTGGTTCCTTCAGAACGTGAGTTTCAGCACGCACTGGGGCGGTTTGCAGTTGAGTGTGAAGCGGTCGGGATGAGAGTCAATATCTCCAAATCTGAGGCTATGGTTCTCTGCCAGAAAACGGTGGATTGCCCCCTCTGGGTTGGGAGTGAGTCACTGCCCCAAGCAAGGAATTGGAAAAGCGGCCGAAATATGCTCCCTTCGTAGGGTGGCTGGGCTCAACCTTAGAGATAAGGGTGAGGAGTTCAGACATCCGGATGGAGCTCGGAGTAGAGACGCTGCTCCTCCATGTCCAAACGGGCCAGCTGAGGTGGTTCGGGAATCTGATCAGGATGCCTCCTGGACGCCTCCCTTTAGAGGTTTTCCCGGCAAGTCCAAATGGTCGCTGGGTAGACCCAGAAAACACTGGAGAGATTACATATCTTGTCTGGCCTGAGAAAGCCTTGGGGTTTCCCAGGAGGAGCTGGAAAGCCGCCCTGGGGAGAAGCACGTCTAGAACACAGTCCTTAGCCTGCTGCCCCCACGAACCGGCCCGGATAACCAGAAGATAATGGATGGATGGATGGATACTTGGTACGACCCGGCTCAAAAGGCTGCAACATAAATGGGAGACAAGAAGTGAACTGTAAAAGTATGGAATAAACACATTTATTCAAAGAATACATAAACTAAACGAAAAAAACATTGAGAGTCAGTAATCAGTAATGTCAGCATGTGTGGATGTGTGAAAATGTGTGGCCCAAACAAAACAAATTAGCAGCCGTGTCAGCCAAGGAAGAGCAGAGATCCCTGTTCAAGTGCTCTTGAGTCTTTATAGCTGGAACTCCCACCAGGCTCAGGTGTGGCTCATCAGCTAACATGCAACAACCTGCAAGATAAATAAGAGCCCGAGAAAACAGGACACAGACCCTAAGTTGAAGGGAAAAAATTGATAGTTCTTTGTTTACTTGGACATGTGACGAATCAAGGACAGCAGGAATTTACGTTACACATAATACAACATATGGCTGTAAAAGCATGTGGACAGTACGGATGCACTGATCGGGTTCACCAATTAGAGGAATTAGCGTCCCATCATAGAGCGGGCCTTTGGAATGTTGAAGACTCGGTGGAGCTACTGTAAAATATCATAGGGGATTTATCAATGTGATGTAGACACACTAAAAAGAAAATATAAGGTGAGATATTGTATTAATTTATAATCTCAGTTCACTTCCATGTAAAGAATTATGACACCATTTCCAGTGTTTTTAAATTGTCCAATTTCTTTGGGACCTGTGTGGAGGTGAGGCTTCCCTCCATGCCCATCATCTTGTCTGTAGAATACAACAGAACATGTAAACTTATGGCATTCCTAGTATGATACCAAACACATAAGTTATGTTTCATAAAAGCGCATATGTTGCTAAGACAGATACGAGATGTTATTCACCTATGGATCCGTTATTCAAAGTCTACATGTTATGAGCAATGTTTATTTTCACATATACCATTTGATTCATGCCAGTCTCACATGCAAAGTGAGTGGAAGTGCCCAAGTGTGGTGACTTACAATAAGCTCTACATAATAATTACAGCACACACCTAGTAGGTACGTGGACATGGGGAAAATTTGCATTTTTTAAAATCATACAATTTAGACACAGCATTGTCAAAACAGATGTAAAATTGTTCACTCACCCCAGGCCTTCTCGCTGTATGCCGCTGTCCTGTAAATAGGTGATCATTCTCAGTTCAATATTTTATGAGTTTCTGCGAGTCTTAGCCTGGCCCTATAATATGACAGAAATGTCATATATGTCAGTGAACTTGCGCACATCATTTCATTCGCATGACATATTGAACAATTAATACACAACTTTTTTACCCCATTTCAGTGACATGGTTGTTGAAATGATCAGCTAAACCTAAAATGTGTCAGCCACGTGTAAGCCATAACTATTTATCGAGAGCCGATAAATAACGGATGTTGTCCAACACCCGTTAAGGAGGTGCTGTTATGTTGACATGATTTAACGGGTTGTGGATAGAATAAACATAAGCATATGTTGCATTTGTGTAACGTTATATTTCATAGCATAAAATTACATCAAATAATTGGCACTTTTTTTCAATTTCTCCGCGATCTCTTTAAAATATGCAAGCTGTCAATTGGAGGCGGAGTCAGCAGACCACGTCCTCTTTTTATGCTGCACGACTTCTTGGAAGGCAGCTCTCGTGTATCCTCAATCCTCGCTCCTCAGAGCAGAAATAAGAGCTTTGGGACAACCGTCAATATGGCGGTGCAGAACGACTTCCGGTTCAAGCGAGGATCGAGTAGCGAGGAAATGACAAATAAGAGACTCGGGATGTACCGCCTGTCTGTCTCTGTTGGTATGTGGAGTGGGCGTGGCTCCCTTCCTGGCACTCTCCCAGCTCCCTCCTGATTAGGGCTCTTTCACCTCACCTGCCCAGTTTGTACAGCTGCCTTCCATCTGCTCATCAACTCCACTGTGTATCTATGCCGGATCTCATTCCACTTATGGCCAGTTCGTTGTTTTAGCTCTAGTAGGAGTCACATGCGCTCAGGCCATTACTATTTTCACTCTCTAAAAAGATTAGAAATAGATCCTATTGTCAGGCAACCTTGGAAGGACTCAAAAGCGGACACAGAAAAATGTCTCTTAGGAGAGCTTTAATGGCAAAAAAATTAAATAAAACAAGGATCAGGCAGAGGCACAGGCAAGGGCTAAGGCAGAGAGCAGTCCGAGGTCAAAGTCCAAAGGGTCAGGCAGGGAGGCAGAAGTACAGGCAAGGGCTTGGCAAAAATCGCCGTCGTCTAGGGGAAAAAGCAAAGTCACTGGTGTGATCACAAGACAATCTGGCACAGGCTTGAGGGGGACTGAGGCTTAAATGAGGATCCTGATTGGCTTGATTATTTGCAGGTGCTGACACATGCAGGTCAGCTCTGGGAGGACACGCCCCCACAACCTGCAAAACCACCAGAGGGCAGGAGTACTGAGGTCAGGCTGTGACACCTATTCTCCTAAGCTCCCATCCTATGTGTATGCGTTTAGAGTCTTATTACCACTGGTTGTAACAAAAAATGGAGAGAAAAAAGGAAGAAGCAAGACAGAAAAACAATCCTAGAACTAAAACATGTACTCAGTAGACTTCATATCTCTGCCAGGTGTGTTTGCAACAACCCCTGCTGTGATGTTTGATTGAAAGAATACAATCCAGAATTTCCCCCATGTCTAGAGCGCAATGGTTTTCAAACGCATGTCTCACACATAGACATAGGCTCTCATTGTAATCTATGCATATGTATGAATCACCACAACCGCAATAGGTCGTTGAGCCTATATCCATAAATGTGCACAAAAAAATATTATGCTGATGAATCCAGTAGTATGTCAGATTAGCTGTGATCCCTCTAGCCCTATGCCTGGCGGAGATAATGAGCACATACTAGTTTTGTGCCCATTTGGTGCATGTGCACGTTTAAATGGGCCCTGAAGTGCTGCTAACAGAGTTGTCGAGAACAAATAATCGCTCATCGACTCCATGGGGAATAGAAGAGGCATTTGGTTGCATCGTAGGATATCAGCAGCAAAAGTGAACTGCAGTCAATGAGCTGTGGCCTGTAACGGCCCGCTGCGGATGCTGGCCTGTCTGCAGAGTCCTGAACCTCCGCCCCCGCAGCTGACACAAAGCCATCGCGTGTTTATGGCTTTGTAAAAGTTTAATAGTATTGAACATGGCACGTGTCCATATTGCACCCACTTCCAAACAATGCACCTGCCAAGTGTGAAGTCAATCGGATAAACAGTTCTTATGATTTCCATCCATCTTCCGTAACCGCTTATCCAGTTAAGGGTCGCGGGGGTGCTGGAGCCGATCCCAGCTGTCAATGGGTGAAGGCAGGGTACACCCTGGACAGGTCACCAGCCTATCACAGGGCTGACATATATAGACAGACAACCATTCACACTCACATCCACACCTACGGGCAATTTAGAGTCTTCAATTAACCTAAGCTGCATGTCTTTGGACTGTGGGAGGAAGCCGGAGAACCCGGAGAGAACCCACGCTGACACGGGGAGAACATGCAAACTCCACACAGAAGGTTGTCCAGCCCGGGAATTGAACCCGGGACCCTCTTGCTGTGAGGCGACAGTGCTAACCACTACACCACCGTGCAGCCAAATCTTATGATTTGTTCTCTCTAAACCTCTGGACCTCTGGACCTCTTGCAAACATGTTCAATATTGTTTTTCTAAATGTATCTTTCATCGAAAAGAAATAAAAATAATTGTGGATGTGACTTTTAGAATTTTCCTTTCAATTAAAAAGTATTTTAAAAAACTTCATCATTGGAGTAGGTTTTGTTGGAAAAGATCATAAAGTTGCATTTTGTCACATTGATAGTAAGTCTGATAAGCTGGAACCATTTAACATTTGCTCATTTACACACTATTGGTGAGGCTATAAGATTGGTTTCGGCTGCAAATAATATAGGGAGAAGATTTTGAACTTTCATAGCCAAGTCATTAATGTATACCAGACATACTTACGGCAGAAGATAGAACCCTGGGGTATTCCAAAAAGGTTTTTTTAACTTCTTAGATATGCATGATTTAATGGATACAAATTGTTCTCTAGCATAAGAATTGTTAGCAAGCCATTTAAGAGCGACATCCAGATCACCATATTCATTAAGATAAGTTTTTTTATCAAATATTCTGGTCAAATTGGAAAAGGCAAATTTTGTTATTTGAAAATGTTGCCCTATGAAACAAAGTTAATTGAAGACTTGAATGACTCAATATTTGCAATATTTTTTTATCCGTTGGACAATGTTTGCAGGTGAATCTGGTGTTTAGATGTAAAAAAAAATGTCTATCAAACTAACTTTCTGTAAAATGTGAGTTTTGAAAGTCATGACTCTCAGCCCTGGGTTACTGGAGATTAAGTCCTTGTTATTCATCAATAACTAAGACATCTTTGTGCTACAGAAAGGTGTAAAAGGCTTTATTATTGGCCCTTCAACTGTCTAGCTGGATGGTTTTCCTGTTACAATAGAAAATGATTCAATGGCTGCGACTTAATGTGCTCTACTCTACAGTAATTGAATAATGTGTCAGCATAACTGAATCTAGCTCTGTCTTTTGCATACACTACAGCACAGATACAGGCAACTGTGTGTGTGTGTGTGTGTGTGTGTGTGTGTGTGTGTGTGTGTGTGTGTGTGTGTGTTGATGATCCTTGAGAAGCGTGCAGTGTTTGAGTGGTGATTAGCATCAAACTCCTGCACATTCGCATAAGTAAGTTATATTGTTCAAAGCCATAGTTTGAACTAAATAGAACACACACACACGGTTACAAAGATATTCTTTATTCAAGATACTTTTTTTCCTGTTCATGAATAACTGATACACCATAACAATGACTGCTTTGAGATAAACAGCCGTTATTATTAGAGCTCCAATAATATGGATAACACATAAATAGAAGGCACACTCCTTAAATTAGTTTTGTGTTCTACACGTCCATTTATCTTCATGAAACAATTATCAGTCTTCCCTTGGCTGTAGTTCAATGTGTTTATTGATGAAGGACATTATAGGCAGGGATACAGTGGAGGCAAACCTGCCTGAACCCAGTTTACACACCTCTTTACATGGACCATCATTTTTCTTAAAAGATTGAGGTTTGGGGTTTTCAAGCCTTATAATGAAAATCAATGAGTGTTCATCTTAGTATACTTACTCTTTTGTGCTGCATTGCAGATAATGAGAAACAGTTTCATAACAACTATGACATTATAGTTTAGGTCACTAGTCTTGTCCGTGACTTGGTGCTGATCCAGTGGGAAATGAACCATGCTAATTAGAAAAGACACATACGGTATATCATGAGGTGATCCATATCAAATGTTCAACTTAAGCTCAAGAATCTATTAAGAACACCCACTGGCATATTTATTACCACACCTTAAAAGTATGTACCTACAGTGCATCCGGAAAGTATTCACAGCACTTCACTTTTTCCACATTTTGTTATGTTACAGCCTTATTCCAAAATGGATTAAATTCATTTTTTCCTCAAAATTCTACACACAATACCCCATAATGACAAAGTGAAAAAAGTTTTCTCATTTTTTTTGCAAATCTATTCAAAATAAAGAACGAAAATATAACACGTACATAAGTATTCACAGCCTTTGCTCAATACTTTGTTGAAGCACCTTTGGCAGCAATTACAGTCTAAAGTCTTTTTGAGTATGATGCTACAAGCTTGGCACACCTATTTTTGGGCAGTTTCTCCCATTCTTCTTTGCAGGACCTCTCAAGCTCCTTCAGGTTGGATGGGGAGCGTTGGTGCACAGCCATTTTCAGATCTCTCCAGAGATGTTCAATCGGGTTCAAGTCTGGGCTCTGGCTGGGCCGCTCAAGGACATTCACAGAGTTGTCTCGAAGCCACTCCTTTGTTATCTTGGCTGTGTGCTTAGGGTCGTTGTCCTGTTGGAAGTGCTCTGGAGCAGGTTTTCATCAAGGATGTCTCTGTACATTGCTGCATCATCTTTCCCTTGATCCTGACTAGTCTCCCAGTTCCTGCCGCTGAAAAACATCCCCACAGCATGATGCTGCCACCTCCATGCTTCACTGTAGGGATGGTATTGGCCAGGTGATGAGCGGTGCCTGGTTTCCTCCAGACATGACGTTCAATCTTTGTTTCATCAGACCAGAGAATTTTGTTTATCATGGTCTGAGAGTCCTTCAGGTGCCTTTTGGCAAACTCCAGGCGGGCTGTCATGTGCCTTTTACTGAGGAGTGGCTTCCGTCTGGCCACTCTACCATACAGGCCTGACTGGTGGAGAGCTGCAGAGATGGTTGTCCTTCTGGAAGGTTCTCCTCTCTGCACAGAGCAACGCTGGAGCTCTGTCAGAGTGACCATCGGGTTCTTGGTCACCTCCCTGACTATGGCCCTTCTCCCCCGATCGCTCAGTTTGGCCAGGCGGCCAACTCTAGGAAGAGTCCTGGTGGTTCCAAACTTCTTCCATTTACGGATGATGGAGGCTGCTCATTGGGACCTTCAATACTGCAGACATTTTTCTGTACCCTTCCCCAGATCTGTGCCTCGATACAATCCTGTCTCGGAGGTCTACAGACAATTCTTTGGCCTTCATGGCTTGGTT
>NC_072452.1:2689847-2718587 GCF_027596085.1 Anoplopoma fimbria | reverse complement strand
CTCTGAAGGTGGGTGTGGTTGGAGCAACGGGCACCGGGAATAGAGGGATATAGCTAAATAGCTAACTGCAACCTAGGCTAAGCTAAGGTTAGCTAGCTAGTTGTAACTTAGCTCTAGGACCTGCCGCCATAAGGCCCTCTGCACCTTTGAAGCTATTTGAGCACTACAGGATTTGGAGGAATACTTAGGAACAGCATTGACTACATGTAACACATGCACAACATTTACATTTTTGTATTTAAATCTATTGAGTTATTCAGTTTTTATATATTTTTTAATTGTATGAATGTCAATGCAAGTTGACTAAACATAAATAAACTTGTGCTTTCCATCTACAGCTGCCCTCATTAGAACGAAAAATCTACTTGCATGTACATGTGTGGTGAGCAGCTCAGGAGCAGTGTTTCTGAGGGGGAGGGTAACTCCTTTAGTCATCAGGTTTTACACTCTATGGACATTTTACATGTTAAAAAATATAGACAGAGACAGGGCATATAACTCTGCTTAATGAAGACAAATGAATATGGGATTTGTAATTGTGGCCTGTACAAATGAATAAAATTGAAATTAAATAAGTTACATAGATAGCCTTGGTTTTAAACATAGGCCTAAATATTTGATTTGCTGATTAACATCACAGATTAAAATGTGGCCTGCTTTGGGGCTTGATGTCCGGCCTGGCTGATTCCAGCCCTGCTCAGCTGCAGACATCCAAATGAGTTAGCAATTTTTACTGCTTGATCACAATGTAGCCTATCTTAAGGCCTGATAAAGAAGATTTTCACAGTGTACTGCAAAGAATAGGGACGACACCAAAGCTGTTTGACAATACAACTTTGTAGTAAGCAGAGACTCCTGAGCTCTTGTTGTTGCTTGTACCTGGTGGGTAATCCTCTTGTGCTGTCTGTCTGTTTTCAAGGCCCTTTTCTCATTTGATAGGAAAGCCTTTACAGCAGTGGCGAATCTTAACTATCAGAACGGGCCCTTCTATAACTCCCTACAAATAAAAAAAATACTAACTAGAAATATGGTCGTCCCTGGCCGCTTTTATGTTATATGTAAAACAAAATGTGACCGCTCCATCTTCAAAAATCATGTTGTTCTAGTTGTGCACACGCACGCGCTGTCGGACGTCACAATGGCAGTCACTTTATGAACAACAATCATTCAACAAGTGTGTGGAAAGAAAATGCCACCAGTTCAACGAGATGCAACACTGAAGCATTTTTTTCCAACATTAAACCACTCGAATGCGCAAAGAATGGACGGAAAACAACAGAAACAAGTCGGCGTCATTTTAAATTTTATTTTATTTTATTTATAGAATTAATCAGATATGTTTTTTTATTCATTTTTTATCTTCTAATTCTAGGGCCTTCTCTGAATACCTTGAAGACCCTGACATTTCGCCACTGCTTTACAGTCACCAGTAGACAGCAGGTAGAGAAGCTTTAACGCTCTTTTTTTGCTATCTGCTACCACCACTGCTGTGTCCAATTTCACCTGCTCCGTTTCCCTGCTGCCCCCATTCAGAAGAGAGATGTGTGGTGCTAACAGTGGGAGGATGGAGGCAAAGGAAGAACAACATGAAAACCCATTTGTTGAGCTGTTTTATTCTGAGGTAGTGAAAAAAGGTGAAAGCGTCTCCTCCCTTGTTGAGAATTCTAAAACTAGTGTTGTGGATGGAGAAGCACAGCAGTTTAACAAGCTCCTGAAGAAGTTGTTAAGGGAAGCTGCTCTGTGGCTGCACATGTGCTTTCAATGAAGACATTGTTAAAAATGTCTCTCCCCTCTCTTTTTCAATGATAAGCCACTCTGTATATTTAAAGGATTTGGATTACAGGATTCCTCTCAGCTTTACAGACCAAAACCTATATCAATACTGGATAAAAATCATGAAATAATGATAAAGAATATGCAAAGACAGGCAATGTTCACAGCTCAAGCTGCAATACTAAGGTTGGATGCATTAGACTGACTCACTGAATGTAGACTGTTGGTATGTGTGTGTTTCATTGTCAGCATAACTCACGCATCATCCTTGTCCACTTCCACTATCTGCACTGTCTATTTTGCCAGGGCACCGTAGCTATTTGTACTCCTAGCTGTTCTGTTCCATTTTCCAGATTGTCTTAGTGCTTTAAGACTAGCTCTCCAGCCATTACTTGTCCCCTGATTCTAGCCTCCTCCTCAGTTTTTTGGAATTCTACTTTTTGATTTCTGACTTCAGATAGACTAGAGTTCCCATAGGCTGTGGCACATGAGGTAGAGTGCTCGTCCCGTAACCACAAGGTTGGTGGTTCGAACCCCTCTACAGTCAACATGCCGAGGTGTCCTTGAGCGAGACACCTAACCCCAAGTTGCTCCCCGGGCACGTCTTAGCAGGCCACTGCTCCTCCGGGATGGGTTAAATGCAGATAATGAAATTTCCCCATTGTGGGACTAATAAAGGCTTAATTATTATTATTATTATTATTACGATACCAGTACCAGAAATGCCTGCGATACTGCCTAAATTGATGGATCGAGTATCAGCGAGTACGTGAGTTTATGCACCGATCTGATATTCCGTTATCATTATCATTTATCATCTTATTTACACTACACAAGAACAACAACATGTGCCAGCTGCTACCTGATCCATACATCCTGGCTGATTGGTACTGCAAATGTCTAACTCTCAACAGGGAAGAGACATACGAGATGGCTCACTTGTTAGCTACTTCCATCATCTGTTCCGGAAAAAACTTTAGCTGTGACCCAAATTGATAATGGAAGTAGCTACCGAGGGACCAATATCACTTCTGTCTCATCTCTGTTGATATTCGCACATGCATAGTACCGACTGGGCTGGTGCTAGCAGAGTATAAGGAAAGTTCCATGGGATTAATTCTCTGTACGTATGTGTTCATGTTTACAAAGGGTTTGACCTGACGCAGGCCATACAACAATGATAAAGAATCATATGACATTACAGGGGTAGCTGTTCAAATAAAAAAAAAAAAAAAAAAAAAAAAATATATATATATATATTTGCTTTCAATACACGAATCAGTACACCCTATCGTCCAATAGGCAAGTTCCGGACTTTAGAAAAGAAAAACATATATAGAAACATCTCTACCCAAGGATAATGCTGCAAAGGAGGAACTGTGTGTGTGTGTGTGTGTGTGTGTGTGTGTGTGTGTGTGTGTGTGTGTGCGTGTGTGTGTGTGTGTGTGTGTGTGTGTGTGTAGGTCTGTGAGTGAGTCAGTGCGCACCTCTGTGACTATCCACAGTAAATCTTGCATACTTGTTCAGCAAAACTGCACCATTTCTTTTGTGGTCCTGCACGCTTAAGGACAACTCGTGGTTCTGTAGCTCACTTTCATTGTTTCGGCCGATGTGTTTGGCTAACAGCTAACAGCACTACCTTTGAAGTGATGGTTGGTTGGTTGGTCCACCGCTTTTCTCCAGTTTGAAATATCTCTATCTCTAAGTATTAGATGGATGGCCATGACCAACCAATATCATCATTTCATTTGAATGGATCTGTTTGTGTGTTCGTTCTAAAATTCGAAGGACTGTGCCTAAAGTAAATATCTCAGGCTATTTTAATGTTATCCTGCTCTAGTATCAAATGCAATGCCTGTATGAACTGACAACAACCCTGCCCTCTTTCTACATGTGGCCATGTGGGAGGATTTCTTTGGCTCTTTAATCTTGTTCATATCATGACTTCAAAGAACCAAGGGGACACAAGGCAGGCTTCAAACCAGCTCACTTGAACAGGCAGAAAGCAAAGATGAGCCCTCTGTGCTTCCTTCCGCCAGTTCAGGAACCATTTATTTTCTGAACACGCCATACAAAAAGGAGTACTGAAGCATGCTATATCTGGACTCTTGGTGACTGTCAAGCATGAAACAGGATTATTAGCATATTGGCACTGTCTGTACACATTGTTTTTTTGGCCATATCAGCACTGGAGCAGAGAGGTTAACAACTCGTCTAGGGAAGCAGACTGGGAGCCGATAAAGCATCTATACCTCCCCCATTCACTGAGTCCATCTATCTGTCTACATATCCAGCCATCTGCCTATGCATCCGTCCATGTCACTGCTTCACCTCCTCCATCTGCTAGTTGTCATCATCACGTCTCTCTCTATCTATCTATATATATTTGAAATGCAGCTCTTTGCACTTAGATTGTTTCATCACACCTCTGTCACTTCTGTTTATATCCCTATCAGCGATTTCTGTTGCTCAGTTGGTAGAGAAGCTTCCTAAGAAAATACAGCCTGGGCCAGGCATTTAGATGAGATGCTGTGTGCTGTTGTTTAATAGTTAATATTACTTCAATCCCATGGTCTGATGCTGCCATCTTGTGCCCTGTATTTGAGTGTACAAGCATTGAAGGCATTGTTCAGCACTGTGCTGACTTTCTTCTGTTGGTATTTCTCCCACCATTCTTTTCTTTGTCTCGCTATCTTCATGGCAAATGGATTATAGTCCTTATTAATGCAGTGTGGGTTCAGAATTTATAATGGGTATTATAATATTTAAGTCCAATGACAGCACTTCAAGTAACTGTATAGTATAAATATCAGTTGCAATTTGTGAATGTGGATTTTTACATCGTTCCCTTGTTTGACATGGGTTGTGTGAATGTGTCATTGAGTGTGTGAGTGTGTGCGTGTGTATGTGTGTGTGGGGTATGAAACAAAACTCAATGGACGATTCCAAAAAAGGAACTGTTGATTTAAGTTAAAACCATTCCATTATGACAATTTAGAGGTAATATGATCAGGCTAATTAAACCTGACTACAACAGTCATGACGATCCCTAGTCATGGTTCTCCCTGGTGGGCTTTCAGAGTATTGGCTTTCTTCCACTGTTGTTATCTCTCCACCTCTGCCAGGACTGTTAGCTTGCCTTAATGCCTTTTATTTATGTGGCTTTCCACACCTCTATATTTTGTGTCTATTCTTCTCTGCTAACAAATGTAGTGGTTTTAGCACGACCTGTTCCTTATCCACTTACTTGGTCACTGGTTCAACTCCTGCTTGGCAAAGATTGTTGTGTTTTACCATTTGAATTGTAGAAGCTGTTTCTTTTGTCGAAGCTAAAAAGGAAAACTGCAGTCTGATTGCTTTAACAGAGGTTTGAAGAATAGTAGTTTCAAGTCTTCTTCAATACAACATGATGTTCATTTTGTAAATGATGGTCCATTTAGAGTCAAACAGACCATAAAGCAGGGGATGCTTTAGGGCAGGGCTACCTTGTGATTGATGGGTTGCTACCCCGGCATTGTCCGAAGAGTTGACCGAGATTTCGCTTAGAACTTTAACCCTCTACCAGTTTTTTCACTTCATCAAAGTTAATTGTAACACTTTGGTTGTCTAAAAATGTTTTATACAGCATTTAGTTGAACTTGGTTTACTCCACCCAATTGTGTCACTTCTGGTTGTAAAACCAATATGGTGACGGAGAAAATGCCAAACTCGAGGCTTCAAAATGGCACTCCTCAAACCAATGGGTGACTTCATGGTGACAATGTCCACTTCTTATATTAATTTGAGGTGGTGTATTTACCCATAGTGTAGACTTATAACTATGATTTTTACATAATTTTGGACTTTTATTACTAATTAAGATTACTCTCATAAAGCTTAAAGCCAAACTTGCTACAGTTAAATTATTATTTATTTATTAACACATATCAGAGCCTTTTTCTGAACCTTTAAGTCAACTGTAAATATATACCCTTTAAAATCATACGGTTTATGAGATGCAGTGCAAAAATGCTGGGGCTGCGCCTTTATGTGTCGCCATTATGAATTACCCAGATAACCTGATATGTAGAGAGCAGAAGAGGATACCGGCAGCTAAGCTCTGTAATGTTTCTGTTTCTGTCTTAAATTTGACCACTTTACTATACACTTTTCCCACTGGGATGATTCAAATTAACCTACTCTTGAAAGGCCACTGAACATGTTACATCATCCTGTAGAGCTCTTCTGCCTCCCACAGGTGAACCTTCAGACCTTACTGCACTGTGCTGTAATGTGGATGCCCAGGAGCCTAGTTCTGTATTTTAGCTTCCTGCTTCAATATGAGAGAGGAGGGGAAGTGATGATTCTCCCAGCATCCTCCTACTCTGTTTATGAACTTCCTCTCTGTCTGATCCTCTACCTCTCATTAGCTTTTAACCATGTGCAGTTAAATAATCTCAACCCATAGTGCTTCTCTGAAAAATGTTTTCTAACTAAAGGACTGACATTAACTCAAATAAATACTTTAATACTAATTCATGTATTTTAATGGATACACAGTGGAGAAGATGGTTAGCTGCACATTTATCTCCTGTATAGACGAACGGTGGTACATTTCACAGCAGTAATTATTCTCTGCAAAAAAATATATAATGATATTGATAATAATATATATTATATTTTTTTGTTCACTGCTGAAGTTTTGCAGTTGAATGATTTGAAACAGATGAAAGAATGCAGATGGAAGAACTAAAATAAGTCCCAATAGCAAATGGAAGTGTTGAAAAAAGTTTGAGTGTGAGCGCCAGTGTGATACAGAGTCACACTGGCATCCCAGCATGCACGTGCTCACCTGTTTCCACTTTCCCTTATCAGCCATGCAGTGTATAACCAGCCTTTTTTTACACTTGGCAGTTCATCGTAAACAAAGTCATCATCAATGTTACCATGTGCTTTCTAGCCCCTGGTATCTGTATTATGCTACCTGGAATCTGGAACTTATTACCTGCCTGTTTTAAACCTCTGCCTTATCTTTTGGTCTTTTGATTTCTTGCTCGCCCTTTGGATTTGTTTGACTGTTTGGACTGCCTGCTTAAACCTTCACTTTGGCAATAAATGCCTGAACTGAATTGAAGCAATAAGCCACTTGTGGCTGTGATTTACAGTGATTTTACAATAGCTTTCTTAGACATGACACAGAGTGGAATTTCAGCCCATTAGCCGTAAATCACAGCCTGAAGTGGCTTATGCCTTCATAAAATAGTTACAGCAACAAAAAATGCAATAACTTATTGATAACACATATTAATCTTTCTGCCAAGCAATGCAGTTGTATGCATTTAGCAGCAGTTGTCAAGCAACACGGAGGTAAGAAGGAAAGCAAGAGGGGATTATTATCATTTACCTGGATATCACTATTAATTGAGCAATTGTTGAAGTGGGGTTCTGTCATGTTAGCACTCTTCTTTGATAGTACAGGAGTGTTTGACTCTGAACAGGTGTGTTTTAAATACCCCCATGGGCTTTCTAGTATACCTAACATTAAGAGAAAGAAAATAAAAGTTGTCTACATTTTGCAGTGACGTTATAACCACACATGTATCTACCATGGGCCAGTGATCATTTACATTTTCAGTGTAGCTTGTTGCTTGTTGCACTGTAACAATCAATCACAAATGCAAGTAAGTAAGTCATTTACAAATGATTGACAAGACAAAACAAGACAAGAATGAAGAGAAGATGAAGAGACTAATGTACACCAAATTAAGTTAAATTTAAATTAATAAGTAAATGAAATACAACACTGAAAAAGTATAATGGTGAATCAGTAGAAAAAAGTAAAATTAGAGTGAAATAAAATAAAATTAAGACATATATATTGATACTAAAACCCTAGCATAAAAAACATAAAATGAAAAAACACTGCCACATAAAGTTGAGTGTCAGCAGCGAACAGATGGACTAAATAGTCTGTTCAACAGTCCTAGCATTGTTTTCTTGAATTATCCAGCTATTTACTTTCTCTCAGTCATTTCAGCATGTGTCCTCTCTTTTTTTTATCTTCCTCATCTGTCCAGTCCCTCTTATTCCAACCACGTATCCACGCTTAGCCCACCCAGTTAATCAAAATTTACAACAAATGAGACATTTTGTAACAAAAGATGACTATTTGGTGCAATGAGCTGAAGAGAGATCCCTCTCCAAGGATGGACAGAAGTCCAATATATGTCATGTCTACAGAATGAACAACGTTAAAATAAAGAGCTATTGCTCCTATCATTTCTGAATTTGATATTCATAGGTCAAACACACATTTTGAGCTTCCCATAAGGGTAGAGTTACTCTTTATTAAAAAGAAAACAGCCTTGAAATTAGTTGCTGATTAATATACAGTTAACTTCTGTGGCTTTCATTTTGTAAACCAAGCCTAAACTTGAGCTTCCTGTTCAGATGCCGTAAATCTCTGGGGCTATTTTTTTGAAGGGAGTTGGGATGGGGAGAGGAGGGGAGCAATAGAATCAATTCTGATAGGACTGGATAGGTAGCCAATACAAGGGGAACACTGTGAGTGAGTGAGTGAGTGAGTGCATATGTGCATGCATGCTTTATTGAATATATGTCACTGGTTGCCATGGTGATGGGGCACCAGGGTGGATGGGATTTTTTTTAATAGTTTTTAATAATAGAGAAATATCTCCTAGCCATGAGTGTGTTTGGGTGTGCGTGTCTCTGTATGTCTCTGTCTGTCTCTGTATGTTTCAAACTGCACTAATTAGCTCATCTCAATCGCCTGTGGGTGCATGCCAGCAATCAAAGGTTGCCATAGCGATGGTTAACTTCTCAGTGACTTCTTGGTTGCATAAGCTTTCCATGGACTTTAAGCTGAGGCACAGCTGTCATAAAACGTATTTTAGTAAAAAATGTAGCTCTTATTGCTTTGATGTTTTAAGAGATGAGTTGGGTTTCCTTTATGAACACATTGTATTTAGTGTGTGTGTGTCTTTAGTGTCAAAAAGTGACTGTGAGAGCAGGTTAGAAAACTGGTACTGTCTGCTTTCTTTGAGGAATTTGATTTAAGATAACACTGAGTCCAATGCAGTAGTTGCTTGGAGTTCATGTCACTTTAAGGCTCCCTAAGAAAAATGTTTAAGTCCGATGGATTCCATTGACACATTTCTGCAACCAGCACAATATTTGTGACCAAGACTTATTATAAAAAAGTATATATGAAGAATGCCATTTCTGGCCATAGGGGCAGGTTCAAAGGATTTTTCAACCTCCTTTCAACTCTAGCAATGATGTCACCATTAATTAGCTATCAAAATGCACATCTGGCCCAATAAAGTCTGAAGTCTCATGAACCATTTCAACTTTAAATAATTTGTCTAGGTTAGGGTAAAGCAAATCAGTATGGGCCCTCTGAGAAAAGTCAAAACACATCATTCCGACCCTTCCGCACGTTTTGATGTATTTTTCACTCTTGAGTTGGAAACGCTGCAAGAGGAGTATTAGGTCGAAAATCAGTACAGAACATGGACAACAAGAAGCGGTAAGCCCTAGCTGTGTCCCAATCCAGCGGCTGCAGCCTTCAGAAGAGCTAGCCTCGACCGAGTGGTCCCCGAAATGAGACGGTCTGGTCTACAGATGATTTCCTGTTTGCGTCACCAGCTTTTAGCGCCCCCACCCTTTTGCCGCTCCCGTCTCCTAGAAACCAGCTGCGGTTGTCATAAAATAAGTAAAGCTAAGTTAAAAATGGACGAGTTGCACCCTAGAATGCCCATAGACTGTAGGTGTAATCAGCAGTAGCCATAAACCAACCTCCACAATGCTGAAGAGTGATTGTTATTATCTGTAAGCTCATATCTCATATTCATGGACCAATTTGTTTTACAAAATTACCTTTGTACAAGCCCTGTAAAAAAAAACTCAAGTAATAAATGCATTTTAGAGGAAACAAAGGTGTACTATCCTGTAAACTATTTGATTTGACTTCAAAATATATACTTAAATGTAGACTTTTAAGACCTCCCGTTTCTAAAGCATTTAAAAGTGAATTGGCTTTCTTTCTATAATACCCAGACATGTTTATAGTGTCTTACCAGTGAACTATTTGTGACAGTCACTTGATCTAGCGCATGATCACTGCGCTGGCTTCGCTACGGCGAGTGTAAACTAAGCTTAACTGCTGCTTGGTTATGTATTTTTCTATGCAAGATAAGATTCCTAATCTCGCGGATGTGCTCCAACTCCCTGGCTGGAAGGGACGCTTTCATATCAACTGCATTGAGAGTGATGCCCAGGAACTCCAGACGTGCATCACGACCCATGAATTTCTCCTCTGTTTGGTAAAAGCAGAGGTAGCAGAAACAAAGTTCTAATTTTAGCGGCGTGTCATGTGTGGCGGATTTAGCAAGACGGCTGGTTGCCGCAAGGAGTCCTGGTTGGCGGCATGGATAAAATAAGATAAGATAATCCTTTATTAGTCCCGCAGCGGGGAAATTTAAGTCACACAGTAAAGAATATTAAATAAAAAAAGTTAAAAGTACACAATAACTAAAAATATTATATATACAGACAGACAGACAACTGGGGGGGTATGACATCTAACTAACGCAAGCTTCATTACATACGTACCCTCATGTAGCCATCAACACAAATCCCGGTAACGTGCAAGCAACTGCACTGTAATAACAAGAAAAGGTGGTCAAGGTTACGGTGTGTGTATGGCTGCACTGAGTATGTGGTCAAGTAGTAGTCGATTCATAATGACCCCAATGTGTGTGTGCGGCTGTGTGTGTAACAGAGTCAGAAGTGCTGACAGTGACTTATGTGTATGTTTTGTGTGTGTCAGCAGTATTGAATAAATGAGGTACAAATCCCAAGCAGTAAAGATAGGTGCTGACTAAAATGCAGATAGAGATTACAGTTACAGAGATGACATTGTGACATTGAGGCAGAGGTAATGAGTATTTTTTGTATTCTTTTTGAGGACAAAAAAATTTAAAAATGTATTTTCCAGTTGGATATTTTCAGAGAAGGGAAGCACCATCGTTACATATAACCAAGGTAAAAAGAAAATAAAGAAAGAAAGAAAAAAGGATAAATAGACACACAACAACATAAAAATACACACCAAAACTATCAAAAATGATAAAAGCTGACATACAAGATACAGACCTTTATATACCCCAAAAATCCACTTAACATTCCATTTAGGAGGAGGAGGAGAAGAGAGAGAGAGAAACAGAAAAAACAAAACAAACCAAACCCAAAAAACCCAAACCATAACATAAACTTCAACCTTTCAGTTCAGGAGGTGATGTGTAAGTTGAGTGTGTCAATGAATGTGTTCATACACACAAGTTAAAGTATGCCCTTTTAAACATACTTTATGAAATGGCCAGGTATAGCTATTTTTAAAATAACTAAAATCAAAAAAAAAAAAAAAGATAAGTTGTATTATCAAAATGTGGTGATGGAAAAACAAACGTTTGCTTCCCCAAGTCTAAAAGTTGGGGTGCAGCTGCTCAAGCATTTGCATTAATATGTCAGTGTTACATGAATTCCACTAGTTAAAACACATAGAAAACTTTAGAGTTAAGGCAACATGCTTGGTGTGTGCCCTAGCATAACCCATCTATCTGCATTATTACTACAGCTGTTTAAAGGATTCAGCTTGTTCCATTAGAGAGATTCACAAGAATAATGAATTCATGGGAGTGAAACTTTTTGTGGGTGTACAGTGTAATTCATCTCTCTTTCTTTTTGTTTTACTTCAAGTTTTTTCCAGCCAGTTGGTTTGATAAACAGCCACGTATGCAAAGCTGAGGAGAGGGAGTGAGAGAATGAAAAGGCAGGGCAAAACCACATACACATGCATGGAATAAGAGAGAGAGTTCTAATCTTTTAAACAAGAATATGTCTGAAGGCTCATATTTCATTAAGTCCGTATTATGAGGATCTGTTGTCTGCCCTGCAACCTGTTGTAATCTGTTAACCATTACAAGCACCTAAAAATAACCGCATTAACATGCACAGCTGCCGAGCCAACCGGCAAAATTTTAATAAATGTCATGTAAACACTGCAACAATCAAATTTAATGGGCCTGAACCACAGCAGCAATGCTTTGCCCCACAGCACAGTTCACATGAAGAAAATGACAAGCAAACCCAATCCCAGAATGTTTGTTTCTTTTACATATTTAATTCATAAGGTATTGTTGTGTTTACAGTACTTTACATTTGGCTTAATATCCCTGAATGCTCTGCTGGGAAGAGTGAGATAAATTATGAAAGAGCTTCATCAGTAAATGACATTCATGCCATTCAGGGAGTCAGCAACACCACCGTGCAGCCCACACTTTAACCAATGTAAATTAAAAAAAGAGAGAGGAAGAGACAGACAGAGAGAAAGGGTCCCCTTTCATTTTTAACAGTGTATGATGTTTATAATATCAGTGTCTCAATAATTGATCTGCTCTTCTTTTGTGAGTTTTCTTCTCACTTAAGTAACACAAGATAGATAGAAAGAGAACCTCCTGCAAAACCAAGATGAATGATCACAACCAATGACAGATCTCTCATGAGAATGGACAAACAAATGGATTCCTATCATGCAGAGATCCTTTTGTTTATGGAAATAACATTTGAGTTATTTCCATGCTCTGTTCATGTCCATTGCTGTAACCATTCATTGGACCTCATTCTGCATTGAAGGCGAGCAACTGGCCTGTTGCAGACACATTATATTTTGTTCAAGGAGTGTCTGTTGTCATCAGGGAATCCTCCAAACCTCAAACTTTATTCCATTCCCTTTTTTGGCTCATAAGAGGTTGTGTGCAACTTTCTGGAGCTCAATGGTGCATCTGCACCACTGCCATTATGCGAGCAATAAACTTAACCTTAAAACATAAGAAAAGAGATAAGACGATGAGGCGTGGGATGAGGGTCAATGTATCGGGATTGTGTAACGACCCAACAATGGAGGAAATATTTTGGCCTTGTGTGCAGCAAAGCTCTTTTTGAGCCTTCCAAAGAAGGGGCATCCGTTGCCAAAGGTCCTTTGGCAACGGATGCAAGTGTAAGGGAGAATAACGCAGCAAGACAAAGTTAACACTCTTCGCAATGGCATCTATTTGGTGTTAAAAGGAGAGATATAATGTATTTCTCAGGCTCACCTTTGGTTGTAGAAGCACCCAAAAAGTTGACTGAGTTGACTTGGCAATTTATTTCCCTGCCAGCATCATTTATTAGAATTCACATTTTTGGTGACATTTGGTAAACAAATTGTAATCTTTGTTAAATAAAAAGTCTTTATTTAGTTAATGTCTTGCTTGTGCTTCCATTATTTGTTGTGGTCATAGAGCCGGGCCATAATAAGACCTACTATTATAATCAGTCTTTCTCACAGCTTTTTATGGGTTTCTCAGAGGTGGCGAGTTCACCAAACTCACAGAATCTTTTGCATGACCTCACTATAGCTGACATAACAACCCTCACTACTTCTCTATATTCTTAAGACACTCAAAGGGCGATAGGGATAGGAAAGGATCCTCAATTTCAACTTCTGAAACTAATTCTGCTTTCTGTCCTCTGCCTTCCATGACACACTATCTTCAAAGCTGATCTCAAGCCAGCCAACAGGAGCCTCTCTTTCTTTCACCGAGGAGGGAAAGTCTATGTCCTTCGCTTGGTTTGCCTATCGCCTTCGCCTCCCCTGCCAATCCTGCGGGCTCCCGCCAGAGCGCCACGCTGCTCAGTCTCTCCGCATAGGAGCAGCAACAGCTGCAGCTTCCACAGCTCCCGTCTCAGTGCTGATGGTCATCACCTGCCTATGAACATTACCTCCGGCCTGACGCGCAAGCCATCCTTGACGTGCAAAAAACACGAGTTCCTTTTATTGACTCACTAACTATGTTGCCTCAACAGCAATCTGTTTGGATTGAACAGGCCTCAGTGCTTGTCCTTTTAGTCTAATTTTCTTCCACTAAGTTGCTCAGCTAGCTCCTCTGGCTGCCACTTCCATGTAGGCTCAAAGAAGCACGGGGAAGTTTTCCCTGGTATGATCCTTTTGGGGTCCTTACTGCTGCTCATCTTGCCTTTGGGCAATGTGCACACATTGCAATGTGAACAGATGGAAAAAGATTATTTGACAAAGTGGTCCTGACTAAACTACATTTCACAAGATTACATTTGAACACATCTTCATAGTATTATAATCTACCTTCACCCAATTGTTATTTTTACTCACTAGAGCTTGCATGCATCATAAAGCAAGTCAATGCAACCTCCATTTATGTTAGCTGTAAGCTCCGTTTTAATCAGGACTGTGATAGGGAGAGATTCTGCGCTGTATTTTTTCAGTTTTCAGTTTGTCCCGCTTGCTGCTCACAAAGGGGGGGCAGCACTAACCAGTTATATTTGACCTATACAATGACCTAAGCCAAATATATACTTTCTGCGCCCACAAGCATGCAAGGGTAGGCTAAAGTCTGCTTAGGCTCTTCGCCGACATTTGCACACTTCCAATTTGTTCTTACCGCTTGGACTTGTCCAACCAAGTGGTAACACAGTGATCTATTGCACGTGTGTAATGTTTTCTCCAAGGGACAGTATAAACAGCTCTACTATTCATCCTTCTGTCTACATCTGTTTGGTAGTATAACCAAGGTTTTGATCTGATTGTGTGGTGTTTGCTGCCCTCTACTGGGCTTAACTTGACAAACTACAACTACACAACATGGACATCTGCTGTCGAGTGGTCAGAGACTGCGTGACTATCCACACCCAATCACGTGTAGCTGCCTACATTCCCCATAACTGCCATTAGGCAGGAATACTTCATATATTTGCATGACGGGATTTTTTAAGGTGATTAAAAAGAAATATGAAGCTTTCATACAATATTAAGGACAGTGATTTTGAGAGACGGGGGCTTATCCATCGCTAAATATTTTGCCCTGTTACTTCTTTTTCTGTGTGTCAGTGTGTAGCTGAGATGAAGCCCCAGGTATTATAGTCACAGTTTACCACATAAGCACATATAGCTTATTTGCTGAAATTATATTATATAAAGATGAAACCAAACCTACACCCTTGGATAGCCCTTATTGTTGACGGACACACACAAGGTGCCTCATCAGGAGTAACACCACTATTGTGATGAGTTCACAATACCAGAGGGACAGATGAGAAAGAGGAAAGGAGTGGAGGTAAAAGGTGAGGGTTATCCTCCTGCATAAAAAAGAGAGGAAAATACTTGTTATTTCTTTACCTGGCTTTTCATTTACCTGGACAACTCTGGAACAAGTGCTGTTTTGTTACATAGGTGCTTTATTGGACCATTTCCCTCCTGATATGTACTGTATAGGTGTGCGTTAGTGCGTGTGTGTATAGTGCGTTTTTGGCCTACACTTAAAATAATAAGCAACTACTTGTGAAGGCCAAACAGCAAGGAATGTTATTCTCGAGGGGAATCAAAGTGCTAAATAGCAACACAACCCTGGATGATTGCATTGACCTCCTTCAGCATAACCCCGCAAACACACTGAAGCTCTTACTACTCTGCCCTGACACTTTCTGACAGTATGTCGCCTCCACTTCTTCTCCAGCAGAAGGGAATCTACACAGGACCTTAAAACACATCTGCAAAGCTAATCCACTCCACATATTGATTTGAGCTGGTTTTGTTCCCGGTTGCCCTAGCATTTTTCTGCAACAGAGGCCACGGGGTGGAAGGAGACAGTGGAAGCAGAGGGAGAAAGCAACAGAAGGAAAGAAATGAAAAGATAAATCAAGAGACATGAAGGGTGGAGAGGTGATGGGTTGAGTCCTGCCAGCACCCCCTCCACTGAGTGAACAACCAATTGAGTATGGAAGAAAACATGTGAATCTTATCAGTTGGGAAGAAAAGGGGAAAAAATGAGGGCATGCAGGAGCAAAAAAAGAAAAACAGAGCTGGAGACCAGTGACACGCAGAGCCATCCCCCTCGTGGCTTCCATCCAACGCTTTTAGAGAGCTCAACCTTGACCGGGAGATGTCAAGCGGAAAATACCCAGCAATTACAAAACCCTGTCAGCGGCTGAGAGAATGGATCCACCACTTGCATCATTGTGGTGAGACATTGAGTCACAGCAGGTCTTCATAAAAACAAGACAGGTGCAGTCAACAGCCTCAATCCAGAGAGAATGGTATGGTAGAAAGGAAGATCACAGGTTGCTGATGAAGACAATTAAGTCAGTTTATACATTACCTCAAATTCAATTTAAGAGAAAAATAATCTTATCATGCGAGGGTGCTTTGCTACCAAGAGAGGCCAGAGAGGTCAGTATGCTGCTACCTCTCCAACAGAACTTTTTCTGTCACTCTGCTCAACTGTACTTCCTCAACAGCTCCGTTGAGTTGTGGGGTCCCCCAAAGCTCCATTCTTGCCTCCCTTCTGTTTTCTGTATACATGCTTCCTCTTGGCCTGGTTACTCAAAATGTTGATGGGCTGTGCAATTTTTACGCTGACTACACTCAGTTATATATGCTGTTAAAACCCCTCAGATCCTAGCAGCCTAGCAAATCTCTATTTTTTTTAATTTCCAACAATAGGTCATTTCTATTAATTGTTGACCTACAAAAAGTTGTACATGCTTTCATTTTTTCACGGCTTGATTATGTTAACATTCCGTAATCTGGTATCAGCCAAGGCTCAGTTTGGCTCAGTTTCCAGTTGGGACAAAATCCCTGCAATGAACACCTTGAAAGTTCCTGTACTTTCAGAAATTACTACCACCCCAATCAGAACCTGTTTTTGTGGTAAAAATGTCCCCAAAACTGAAATAAGACCCGGGTCCCTGCGGTTGAAACACAGTGAGTTCCTCAAAAGGTTCCTAGTCCCCGGGGACAGTTCCTGTTGTCCTGTCTGGTTCAGAGCGACAGTAGAAACCAGGTCATTAGCCAGGCGCATGTCGGTAACAGATTTGGGGGGTTTAGGTTTGTATGTCTTCATCTGTCTGATACCCTCTCAGACAAAAGCAATAGTTGGCTTAGAATTGCGTTAAATTTTCTTAGAGTACAGTTTTGTTTAGCCTTTTTGTCCCTGTTCCCCTAAACACACTGAAACATGGAAATTCTGAGTTTCAAGCACTTCATTTCCTGCATTCTGGTGGGGACGAGACCAGAACCTGCTAGAGGAACCTCTGGTGTACAGAGCCAAAATGGACATCCAGGACTGGTGCTGGACTGACAGACGCATCTGCAGTGGCTTCTCTTACCGGGCTGAAGTCCATTTGGCAGAGTGGGAGCATCCTGAGTCGGTGGGCTGAGAGACTGACTGAAGAGGATGTCAAAATACTGCAGGACTACAGCAGAGGAGAGGAAACTCCTGATGCCACTGAGCCTTTTCCAGAACATGGCTTTGTTCCTGATCAAAACAGGGTATCAAGACCCTTGTTGCATGGAACAGACTGTAAGCTGGTGTACCTGTACACGAACTGGAGACTTACAGTTGGGGATTTTACATGGTGCTATTGCTGTCAATGATTTTATCTCTATTCTTAACACTTCTGTTTCTAATGAGTGTCCATCATGTGGGGCAGTGGAGACTGTTTTTAACTGTTTTTATGAATGTAAAAGACTCTGTCACCTTGTTAATGCACTGCAGTATGTTTTTAAACAGTTTGGTGAAACCCAGTCTCAGACTACCTTCATTTTAGGAGTCTGTTATAAAAAAATAGATGCATTAAAATGGCAGCTGCTCAACTTAATAGTAGAGAAGCCAAACAGTCTATTAACAGCAGCAGGAAGAGAAGAATGGAGGGCAGGACAGGGTAGGAAGCACTTACTGTTTCCATGTCCTTGGTCAAAGCCAGTTTGAGTTGATTTTAGATTTCAACTCAAGTATGACCAACATGGATGATTTTATTGAACAATGGTGCTACACGGATGCAATATGTTGTGTGAATAGAGATGACTTAACATTCAACACCTCTTTTAAGTAAATATCAAAGAGTCACTGATTGTTGAATTCATTGCCATGAGAACAAAAAAAAATCTCTTCTTTGTCCTTCTTTTGTTATAAGGAGTTTTGTTTGCCTGTATCTGCGGGCTGTTCCTGCCTTTGAGTCTTCTTCTTTATTAAAGTCTGTCCATGGTATCTGCCCTCTCCGGGTCTGCATGTGGGGCCTCCCTGCTTGTCCTGATCCTCTCTTTGGGACATTTCTTTTACCCTCCTTTGAACTTTCTTTTTCCCTTATTTTCTTTCTTTTGCTTTTCTTCCACTCCCTTAGGCAGCACCTTCAGATCAACACCTCCTCTTCACCGAGAGACTGAATCGATTGCACTCAGGTCTGGGTTGTAAAGGAAGCATGAATTACTCAGTCTCACCAACCGCCCTTTCTTTGTCTCTTCAGTAAGCTGGAGGGCATAACGTTTAACTGATTTTGTACCTACAAAACTGCAGTGAAGCAACGTTAAACACACTTTTCTCTTTAGATCTATCCATCTATCTATATCTATCTATCTATCTATCTATCTATCTATCTATCTATCTATCTATCTATCTATCTATCTATCTATCTATCTATCTAATTCTTATCCTAATTCACACTGGTATTTGAATAATTTATAAAAATAAAAAAAACACAGTAAAAACAGCAACAGCATGAGACAGTGCTCATTTACAGAGGTGTAGCTTCAAAATGAAAGAAAAAACCTGGAGTCATGAACAGGTTTAGAGCATCAATTTATTTGGCTGAAATTAAAGTTCGCTAGGGAAATGACGATGTGGGTTCAGGATAAAACTGGGTAAGGTACCCTGCTTACGTAGGTAAATATTATCATCGTGCACACTCTTAACAGAGAAAGATGTAGAGATCTAGCACATTATTCTGAAGATGTTAAATTTGGTCACTTGACCTGCTAAATGGTGGGGTGTATCCTTCAACACCACCAATAACAAAACACCGTCTGGTTATGGCTTGTAAGTAATGTATGTATCAATCAACCTAAGCCGCATGTCTTTGGACTGTGGGAGGAACCCGGAGAACCGGAGAGAACCCACGCTGACACGGGGAGAACATGCAAACTCCCAGTTCAGTTCAATTAAATTAAATTCAGTTCTATTCTATTCTATTTTATTTATTAAATTCTAACACAGAAGGGACAACTTTGACAGGAAAAAAGGAAGAAACCTCAGGGATACTTTTGTGAGCATAATGTTATCTTAACTGGAAATACAAAAGAAATGATTTGATGACCGAAACCAACCAGACTAAATAGTCTATTACAAGCAGGTTTTATCCTTCTCGGAGAGCAGATATTATCTTGGATTAAATGAATTCCAACACATTCACAGATTTTCTGTAACCTCCTGTAGAATCATTTGAGTTATGCCAAAACAAGACTAAACACAATTCTTCATGTAGCTCACACTATGAGCAGCTTCTCTCCTAATGGAGTTATGAAGCCTCTTGTCGTCTGGCTTGTTTTGCTGTTCTTTGCGTTACGCTGGGTTACAAGACCCAGTCCCCAACAGATTATTAATGATTTGCACTGGCAAATTTAAATTACTATCCAATAATCATATAATCTAGAGAGGGTTTAGGACTTGGATTTGCCTTTCTCCTGGTCCAAATTGCAGTCATGTTGGATTTGCATTTGCTCCTCAAATTCTTCCAACCCCCCTGCAGCTCGAATGTCATTAGTGTTGAATTCATGATATAAAGGGAAAAATGCTGCAATATAATGGACAAACACATACATTTATTTAAAAAAGAAAAAATCCCCATGTGAATATAGTTGTCCTGGCAGGTTGTCAGAATACATCTAAGTATAGGTTTGGACACACTCTCAGTGTGGAGCTTTGATGCCTCTTAGTGACCAGACAGAAGTAGGACACAATATACCCACACTTACACAAATCCCAAAGGTCTCCATCCTCCCACCTCTTAAATCTTTACGTAATAGCCAGCAATGTGGAACATCATTACTTGATCAAAGTGATTTTCATTGCAATAGCCTTTCAAAAAAAATTGTTTTCATTCATTTGGGATTTTGTTTTGGCCTTATTCAAATAAGGTGCTAAATTCTCCTGTATAATCCGTTTAGCTACTATTAGCACACAAGGCTAAGCTCTAAAAGTATATGAATGAGTAGACACAGCTCAGATCCCTACTTAAACTACATTAAGAGGAAATAAGCCCTGCTCTGGGTAATAACCCAGAAATATTACTGAGATTGGATGTATCAGCCTCTCACTAGAATTACATACACACATACAATAAGGCATACACATGCACAAATATTTAACACACTTGCTTTTGCTTTCTCAGCAAGACTTTGTCAAACGAGGTGCAAAATGCTGAAGAAATGGTGTGCTGTTTCAGGTTTTCTCATGGCTCATACATTATATGTCGATGGAAGTCATAACCTTTCCTTTCTCACATCTCCATATAGTGTGATATCAGCACTGTGCAGCAACTTCTATTTCTGCTCTGCATCACTGAGGCACTTTGGTGTGGCTCTCTGTGAAAACCTCTTTATGTACACTTTATTGACTAAGACGATTCATTTCACACCACTGAATGCTGCTCTATTTCCTCTTCTCAGCGACCAACTCCAAATTAATTTTAGAGATGGAGGGTCTCAATTACTGAAGAAACAGATTGAACCATGTGCCACTGTTTAATTTACCGAATTTGATTTGTTGTTCAAATTCAACGAGCTTTTGCATGTTATACCCAACCCAATGTTGGCATTGTGCTAAGAGTACATTGGATACCAAAAACTGTTTTTCATAATATGTTTCATATCATCCTTGTTTCATGCTTTCAGAAATGCAGAGTGCCAAGTGATTAACGTGAAATGACGTATTAAATTAAGGTTATGGTAAGATGAAATTTCATGGTTTGTGTTTAAATAATAACTTAATAATGCAGCGTAACTACCGAAAATAACATTACGCAATAAAATTACGTTACATAAGAAACAGTAAAGTCAACGTTCTTAAGATAAGATAAGATAAGATAAGATAATCCTTTAAGTGCAGCGGGGAAATTTAGACTTACAACAGCGTAGAAAAGTAACATTAGAAGAAGACAAGCTAAGAATAAAAATAAAGAAATAAAAATAAAATAAAACAAATTATTAGAAAAACAAAACAAAAAAAACAACAATAACTGAAATATTATATTTACAGACATAAGAAACAGGGAGCAGAGCTGGTTGTGCAGCCTGACAGCAGCAGGAAGGAAGGACCTGCGGTACCCTCTCCTTCACACACCGGGGGTGAAGCAGCCGGTGGCTGACAAAGTCAATTCTTCATGGTGGAAAATCCTTATTCAGGTTAACCCTCCACCAACCGCTCAAATGTTCATTTTTAACTAACTGGTGGAAAATCCTGTGTTAGGTTAACCCCTCCACCAGAACCCTCTCAAATGTTCCAGTGGACACCCCAGCACACTGCTGGCCTTCCTGACAAGTTTGTTCAGTCTCTTCTTATGAGATGCTGCTGCTTCTTCTGGTGGAAAATCAATTAGGTGTAACTTTCAAAAAAGGTAATTAAATGTTCTGCATTTAAACTCTTACTGAAGTAGCTAAAAGTACAGCATTATCAGCTAAATTAAGAACTTCTACTTTATTTGTATACTCCTTATATGGCTCAGGTAAATGCCTTAAGACATTATATTTCTGTGTGAGATAACTTTGCTACGGGCTTTCATCTGGATCAGAATCAGAAATGGTTTATTGCCAAGTATATTACAGTACCCACACTGGAGTATGTTCCTGAAGCGTCCAGTTACTGGAGGAAGTGGAGGGCCATGTTGACTGCGTCATCTACAGACCATTTCTGGCTCTGTAGGTGAACTGCAAGGGGTCCAGAAGTGGGTCTTGCTAAGACTTCAGAACCAGCGACGTCAGGGCTACCGGCCTGTAGGACCTAAGTCCTGTGAACCCTGTTTTTTTGGCGGACGGGGATGATGGTGGAGGTCTTGAAGCCAGCTGGGACGTGGCATGTCTCCAGTGAGGTGTTGAAAATGTCTGTGAACACAGAGACAGCTGATCAGCACAGTGCTTCAGGATGGAGGGAGAGGCAGAGTCTGGGCTGGCTGCTTTGCGGGGGTTCTGACTTTAAAACAGCCTGTTTACAATCTTTCTCCAGATGACAGAGATACTCAACCTCTTTCTGCATTGCACCCCGCTTAACTGGATTGACACGGTACGCATGATGCTTTATTGGCTTGTTTTCACCAACATCCACGTCATGCTGTAACATTGTAGTTTGGGGGGGCTTATCGCCAAATAACGATGCATGGCAACGAATGAGGTGACAAATATCACATTTTGCCGGCTCTGACAAATAAGCCACATGCTCCTCAATTTCCCCCAGAATTTGAGAGTTCTCCAGACGCGGACACGGAACTGACACCAGTGGCTCAAGCAATCCGTTACTCTCGGGACCATAGGGTGGGGACACCACAGTCACCACAGGAGATACACATGGCACATGGACCGCGGATGGCATGTTAGAGTTTTCACGGGCAAAATATGACTTCAGCATGTTGACATGGCACACCCGGGACCTTTTCCTCCGATCCGGAGTTTTAATGACATAATCTGTATCACTCAACTTTCGCTCAATCTTGTAAGGACCACAGAACTTGGCCTGGAGACAGGAGCCAACCACAGGTAACAAGACCAACACCCGGTCTCCCGGAACGAAACTACGACTGAGAGTTTTCCTGTCATATTTTTTTTTCATTTCATTCTGTGCGGTGGGAAGGGAGCTGCGCGCCAGCTCGCAAGCAGTGTGCAACCTCTCCCTAAATTAACTCACATAGTCCAAAATGTTTGGCACCGTGTGCCCAAAAACCAGCTCAGCCGGACTAAACCCAAGAGACTCCTGTATGGTTTCACGAATGGCGAAGAGTAGCAGTGGCATGCCCTCATCCCACTCCTTGTTGGACTCAACACAATACTTACGAAGCATAGATTTTAACGCCTGATGAAATCTCTCGAGTGCGCCCTGACTCTCTGGATGATATGCGCTGGAGACCTGATGCTTAACCGACAACTCTGACATAACCTGTGCAAAAACCTTGGACATAAAGTTAGACCCTTGGTCAGTTTGAATCCGTTTTGGCAACCCAAACGTGTGTAGCGTTTTTAATGACTACGTTAAAATAAAAATATTGCTTACGTAAAAATGTCGGTGCACCACTCCTTAATAGGAGAAAATAATAAAAATATGATCAATAATTTGGTAACAAATTATCCAGTCTCAATATCTCAGGCGCAAGTCCTGATTTCAGTGACCTTATAGCTCCCCCTTTGAATCAATATGACAGACAACGGCTTGGCGATATATGGGTAATTTATTAAAAAGGTAATTAAATGAATGGATGACAGGATTATTAATTAAAGAACAATACAAAACATGAATGAATGGGTTTCAAATAATCAGGCAATATTATTGAGGTCTCCTCTTTCTCCTATCCCTGCTCTATCTGGTCAATCTATATTATTATTCAGAGCTTCTATATCTCCTACACCAACTCTGGATCATAGTGCGGTTGAATGTTCCTACTTTGTGCCGAGGGGTCCGGATGCCTTTTGCGGGTCTCTGCCGTTGCTTCAGCGGTCCTGGTGCTATCAGCTGTGCCGTCGGACTCTCCGGTCCGTCGGAGGTGAAGAGGGTGAAGTTGACGGTTCACGGACCTGTGGCTCTCCGCTGCCTCTCCGCTGGCTCTCCGGGGTTCTCACTCAGCAGGCAAAAGTCTCTGAATTCTTTGTGTCTTGCTTCAAGACGGGTGTTGGATCCGGTCCGGTGTTTGGAGAGGGATATAGCTCTGAATAGTTCGATAACTGAGGCTACTCGTTGATATTCTCAAACTGATCTCGTTTTGGCCTGAACGATAATAATTAAAGTTGAACAAAGGAAATCTCCTGGTTTTATCTGTTCAGGATAGGTGTCGGGTCCCAGGGGGTGGCTTGATTTTATGGCTTTGTTTTTGCCAAGATTTGGGATTCCTTTGTCCCTAGTAACGGCGGTCTTGTTTAGTGAATTGACTAATCTAACATTTTAAACAAATAACCCACATACTTTTCTTCACTATGAGCTCAATAGACCTTACACACTTGTATGGATGCAGAGATGGGATCTCTCACCGCAACTCGCGCTGGGCCAGACACTAAGGCGCAGGTGAGCGTAACGGCATGAAGCTACGCGCTCATTTTTATTCCCCACACCAACAGGTCAGAACCACAGTATGATAGGTTAGAGAAGGGCACAACACCACGTCGAGCCACAGAATGCTTCGCCCTCCCTGCCTGAGTGTGGTGCTGTTGTCCTTTGTAGGTGATTGGACTGTGGACGGATCAACCTGCTTTAAGATGGGACCTGCGGAAGCGGCACGCTCTCTCTCTTTTTCTTTTTGTCGTAATACAGGACAGACTGCAATGAGGTGGCCCGGTTCACGACAATAAAAGCACTCGCGGTTCTCTGTTGCGGTAGAAAAAGTATTGCGCCGGGGGAATTTGGGAGACCTTGTTTTATTTATCGAAGTTACCGGGGTTCACGCTGGAGGGGAGACAAAAAAACACTCTTGTGAGTCAGGGCAAACTCATCCGCCAGTACCGCAGCTTCAGCAATGGACGTAACCCGCTGTTCATTCAGATATATGACGATGCGCTCCGGTAGCCACTTTTAAATTCTTCCAAGAGCATCAGCTCCCGTAGCTGCGCAAATTCATTAATTTGACTGGCCTGACACCATTTATCAAATAGTACGCCTTTCGTATGTGCAAACTCTACGTACGTCTGGTTGACATCCTTTTCACCACTCCTAAACTTTTGCCTATATGCTTCAGGCACTAATTCATATGCCCGTAACACCGTAGCCTTAACCATATCATAGTTCAAACTTTGTTCAAATGTGAGGGTGGCACACACCTCCTGAGCCTTACCCACCAGTTTACACTGGAGAAGCAAAGTCCAAACATTCTTTGGCCAATTCAAAGTGGATGCAATGCGTTCAAATGCATTAAAATACGAGTCCACCTCAGACACCCTGAACGGTGGTACAAGTGCAATGTGCCGGCTCACATCGAAGCTTTCTCGGGGAGAGTGCAGTGTTGGGGAGTGACACTAGGTTGGCGTTCTAGTTCTAATGCTCTCACCCTGAGGTGCATAGCCTGCACTTCCAACTTCCTATTTCTCACATCCATTTCCCTAATGCGGAGTGTCAGCTGGAGCTCCTCAGCCGACCTGGGAAGATCTCGAGAAACGGGCATGACGGGCATCTGTAGCGAAGAACCCTCTCTCTCCCAGCTTTTCAGCCACAAGCTCTCTCAATTCCTCTTTATTTGTGTTTACCGGTACTTTTACATTATACGAATTAGCAATGAGCATTCAATCCACTTTCCTACAGGGTTTGCTACAAAACTGTCCAAACTGAACTCCATAATGCCACAGAAAGATGTCAACCAGAGGTATGGAAACTCTACTCAAAATACATTTACCGAACTTACCGACGAACAAAAGGGAGAGAGAAAAAAAAAAGGGGAAACCTGAGCGCAACATAACGACGGGTCTCGCTCTTTCCCCCACTCCCAATAAAGACAATTGCTGCTGACGTGTCATGTCATGGCCATGTCTCTGGTTATTCCTTGTGTCTCCTGTGCTCCCTTGTTTGTTTATCTCTGTGTGTGTGTGTGTGTGAGGTGGGCGTGTCACCCTCTCACTCTCCCAGCTCCCTGATTACTGCCAAGCATACTCACCTGCTCCAAGCCACACACCTGCCTTCAATCTACTCATCAACTCTGCAGTATATCAACCCTGGTCATCCACTCACTCACCGCCAGATCGTTGCATTTATGTCAGACCTTCCAGCAATTTCCCGTGGACTGATTTCCCGTTGCCGACCCTGCCTGCCTGTCTGGACTTCCCTGCCTTGCCTGTGCCCCGGTCAACGTCTCAGCCTTCTGTCCCCGACCCCGAGTTTAGCCTCCGCTTCCTCTGGTTTCCGTCTGCCTGATCCCCTGCCTGTTTCCCTCTGTGAGTCATATCCTGCCTGTCTGTCTGCTGTGTTCTCAGCTTTGAATAAAGCTCCAGAACTTTAACTGTCTCCTGGTCGTACTGCTTTTGGGTCCACACCACAATCCGTGACATGACGTTTAGTCCACAATATTTATTATTTCACCGAAAGGGTTGGTAGCAATAAACGGCAGGGTGAGCCTGGCCCAAAACAATAAACAAAACACACTATACTACCTTACCTATTCCCAAAACAAACAAAATAAAATACAGGCATCTTACCTAACTCCCTAACGAAATAAACAGGAGAAAAACCAGAGGAACAAAAAGGGCTTCTCACCCCTACAACTACCCGGACTGCTTTTGTCCGACCTTCTAAATCTAAGGGTCAGCGACAGTGTAAGGTGAGGTTTTATCGCCAGATACACGTAGACATCGCCAAAGTGAAGCTCTGGCAGGGACATGGCGGATTTAAGTGACTGAAATACGGCGACAGTCGATGTCTATAGATCGCAAGTGCCAAAACATTCAGTTTGATCTGATATCTTTGTTTTTCTTCAGTGGAAAGGTCATTCAAACACTCGTGGATTGAAACTGGAGGAAAATTGACCGGCTTGTGCTGTGTCTATGGAGAATCCAGTGTTAGTCGTGTAGTATATAATTTGATATCAAAGGATGAAGGAAGGTGTCCAGGTCCGCTGATGCAGTTTCAACAATTTAGTAAATACATCATTCAGACACCTTGAAACATACACTTTTTGAAATACGTTCATGAGAACCCAAAATCTTCCATCTGTGTAAACATCACCATAAACAAGGCTGTCATGCCATACGTTGGTCATGAGATCATTATTAGGGCAGCTCTTAAGAACCCTAACTGGTCAACATCACACAGCATGCAACAACTTCATGGCCTCATTACAACAAGGTATAGCAGAATATGATAAAATACACTACAGTCGGGCATGTGGGAAGCTCAGCTCTGGGGCTGACATTGACGAGTGGGTAAGAAGATTGTTTATATCCCGACAAAGTACGTTTGGCTGGAAGACTGGGAGGCACCTTATCTCAACATCACAGGGTGAACACTCACAATCTCAAAGCGACTGAAAATGTATAGTTTAATTCACCTAACTTGCATGTCTTTGCACTTTCGGAGGACACTGGAGCAGCTGAAGGACAACAGAAAGAACACAGACTTCACACAGAAAGGACCAATATCTTTTGGATGACTGATGTGAACATGAACAAAATCTAAGAAAATACAGGGCTTTCAGATTGAGTGCACCACCTGCAGTCTTTGGTATCACACGGATGCGTTGGCCATCCCCCCACGCACCGGGACTATTATTGTACAGCATGTACCACAAATAGATAATGTACTTATTACTGTAGCTGTGACATTCCAACCTGCCTCAGGAGCTGCTGATCTAATTCCCCACTGCAATAATGTTCTCTGCACTTCCATCACTGCGTTTTGGTTTCGAACAGGACAGGAACAAACTACAACGGCAGGACAGCCAGGGCTTGATATATAACATTTTTAAATATTTTTGGTATGACCAATTGAGAGCTCTTCAAAGAAACAGGTTTAAAATTCGTATGTACACTTACTTGGTCAATAAAGGTTATTTTGTCCAAACTTGGATCCGACATCGTCTCAGTTACCAACAACGAGATGTAGAAAAGGATAAGGAAAATGCATCCATTCGCATCTGATCGTACTGAAATGACAACTGACAGCAGCAGAGGAGAACATTTTTAAAGTTTGACAGCAACAATGTGATTGGCTTAAGGAAACTGTGGCAGACTCTGTGGGTTTCACTTAAAGTTAACCAACCACACAGCTGATAGAGTAGTCACAGGGAGAGAGTGACTGAGATTATGAATGAAAAGGAGTGTAAAGATAGTCTTCCTGACTGAATTTACGCTAAGATTCATTTAGATAGTACTTTTAATTTTTTTAATGATACCTAAAGATCTTGAATGTAGGATTTTTAAGTGTAACAGAGTATTGATTTATTTGTGGTATTGCTAGGTTTATTTAAGTAAATAATCTGAGTTCCTCCGCTGAGTAATGTACTAGAATTTATAGACTTCCACCACTGATTGTCTACTACTGCATCTGGCCACAGAGTGGCAGTATAAGATTACTTATGTCTTTTGAGCAGAGGTATGGCCATAAAATCATCTGTATATACTTTTTTGCAGCATTGCAGGTAACCTCAATCTCTCCCTCTCTGTCACACACACACACACACACACACACACACACACACACACACACACACACACACACACACACACACACACACACACACACACACACACACACACACACACACACACACACTCTCTCAATTTCTTCCTCTTTATCACACTCTCCTACTGTGTCTATTTTTCCTTCTCCTTAATCTTCTATGTGTTACATTCCCTGTACTTCCCTTTCTTATTCAGTTTCTTTCTCCCTTAATCCTTACAGTACACCTCATCTCAGTTTGTGATTTTGCACAGCATAGATCCAGCTGGCCACAAGTTCTTATATCTTACTTGGTAGCAGCCTGCCACAACCTTTAATATGGAGGAGAATGTGGGGGTGGGTCTGAGATGATATGTGTGTGTTTGTTTGTGTGTGTGCTGTCTCTCTCTCTCTCTTCCTGCTGCAGTTTCCTGGTGTCATACATCATGTCCAGCTGGACTCATGGCCATTTCCACTGACCATGTTCTATTAAAAAAAAACTTCTAGCAGCCTACTGTATACAGTGGTATGTCTACATTGGGTATACAACATAGTCTTTAGCCATACATTATGTCTGCATAATTTTACAATAAACTGCATCCACTAAAGGCCTTCACGTATTACAGCTTCATTAGCAGGGCCTTAAATCATGGGAAGCCCTTACTAAAAAGCCAATCATTTTATTTAGTATGTACTTAAACAAAATGACATGATGTAATGTGGGGCGGCT
>NC_072452.1:2018314-2029289 GCF_027596085.1 Anoplopoma fimbria | reverse complement strand
TGCCCATCTTCAGGCGCAGGCTGAAAAACTCACCTCTTCAGGAAGTACTACCCGGAGCCTTCCTCGTAGCACTTATGGCATTCGTATTAGTTGCTGCACTTACTGTATTCGTATCAGTTCGCTGCACTTATTGAATTTGTATTTGTTTACTGCACTTATCCTATTCGTAGTAGTTTGTAGCACTTACTATATTCGTATTAGTCTGTTGCAATTATTGTTTTCGTAGTAATCTGCCTCTGCACTATACTTTTGCTCTGGCTTATACTTTGAGATGCTTGTTTAAGAAAGGAGATGCACTTATGACTTCTGGTGACTAGTAGTTCTGTTGCAATACCTATGTTGAATACATTCTCCCTGTAAGTCGCTTTGGATAAAAAAAAGCGTCTGCTAAATGACTGTAATGTAATGTAATGCAATGTAAAATACAGTTGAATAAATCAACTGTATGTTTGACACAGTCAGTCCTAGCAAACCACACAACATACTACTACTTACATGTTGTTGCCATTTGGTACAGCAGAAGAAGCTGACAACCTGTATTATTAAACTGTATAGCTATTGTGGCAGACATGTTTGTAGTAGCCTGTACACAACCTGGAGACGCGATGTCAGATGTTCACTCTTCTCTTACATCTTTGGTCTCCACCAACTTCTTCACTGGCTGGACTAACTAGGTGCTGGGTTAAAGTTGCAGTTCTGTTGTCACTAGAGCTGGGGTTAATCTGAATTTTCTCAAATATTTATACTGTATTATCCTTTTCAATTCAGCAAATCTTATTATGTATAGATTTCAATGTTTTCCAATGGATACGGCTACAAAATTATAACTATAAAACAACTCAATTTAATATTGAGAGGGCAGAAGTGAGAACATACCTATGTTAAAAAAGGGAATTGTAGGAATGTAGAAATCTTAAGTAGATTTGGTCTGGCAGAGAATCCTGGTTGTGTTCAGGGACAGAATGTAAATATGAGTTTTGGTTGATTGAGAAGGCGAGGTGTACAGAGTGTGTTTTTTTTTTTTTTATCTCAAATGATCTTTGGCTGAGTACCAACACTGGCTTTCAGAGAGACAGATAACAGACAAAAGTTTATTTTGGTTTGTTGTCAGAATTAACTAGGTTTTTATTGAATAGTTTGAATCTTGAAGCTTCATTCATAATGTTGACATTCAAATTCTAAATCAACATTCAAATGCTGTGTAGCTTTCTTTTTTTCATGTGTCTGTTCATTGTGTTTAAACCTGGTGTTTTAGGGTGATGATGATGTCATAGAATATGACTACAAACATTCAAAGCTTCATTCAAAAACCTCAATGGCAGCTATAAATGTTTTAAAAAAATGACATTCAAATTCAGGTTTGCTTTCAGATGGCTGGAGAGTAAAGGCATCAGCATCAGTCCAGCAGGGAGTGAGTGGAAACGTTACATACTGCAGTGCTGATGAGGGAAAGTGGAAACAGGTGAGTAGGTGAATGATGGTCAGGGAAGCAAGAAGTGGCTGGAGACACGGACCAACAATCAGACTAGAGAATAAAAAAGAACTGAGACAGACACTGACATTTAATACTTTCATTTGGTGAGAAACACTAAATGTTTAAAATGGATTACTAACACACTGCACACTAATCTACTGCATACTAACACACTGTACACTAATCTACTGCATACTACCACACTGCATACTAACCTACTGCATACTAACACACTGTACACTAATATACTGCATACTAACACACTGTACACTAATACACTGCATACTAACACACTGTACACTAATCTACTGCATACTAACACACTGCATACTAACACACTGCATACTAACACACTGTATACTAACCTACTACATACTAACACACTGCATACTAACACACTGCATACTAACACACTGCATACTAACACAATACATACTAACACACTGCATACTAACACAATACATACTAAGGTCCCAGGATTGGGTGCCACGGCAACAATAAAGAAATCTGTAATGTACAGAAAATGGTGAGAAACAATGAAGACACGACTGCTCAGTTCGTCATCCAAGTTGCGTCTCTATTCAAATTCACAAATAAAATACAAACATTTCTCTGAGTGTCTCTTGTTCAGTCTTCAACTGTTTAAGTACATCAAATATTAACTACATCGTACATCCTATTCTAATTCACATTCATGTTATAGCTCGTGCACATTCAATATTCTCCATTAGTCCACTTGACTCTACTTGAGCAACGTACTCATTTACATTCACCTGTTTAAGTGAGTTAAAGCATTAATAATAATATAGTGCAATAAACAGCATTAATCCACTGTACTTGAATGCAACATGTTGTTGGCAATTATTCTCGATTCACACACACTTAAATAAAACATAAGTATTACTCAGAGAAAGCTAAACGTTTTCAATACAAAGTTAACTAAGTTGTGACTGGATGTAACAGTAACATTTTTATCTTTAACCAGTATGCATTAATATAAACATTCTTTCAAACTTGTATATCTGTAACCATGAATCTTTAACATTTATTCATATTCCCATTTGAACTGTAGTGTAAAGGAGACCACAAATAAAACTAACACTGTGCAAAGTGCTGACAAAAACCCTTACATTTCGCGGAATGCCCGCAAGGCAATACACAGGGTGAACAATACCCATAATCGGCGGGAACTGCCGTTTCGCGCCTTCCGGTATTTACCCCTGCCATTGTACTCAACGGCGGTATTTTAAAGTCTCTTAAGTTCGCTAAAAACACAACAAAACATGACCCGAACTTCTTTAACAGTTATACATATAAAGCAAGGCTTTAGAAGGTTGACATTTTATAGTTTGAACCAACTACTGACCTGTAATGTACAGAAAATGGTGAGAAACAATGAAGACACGACTGCTCAGTTCGTCATCCAAGTTGCGTCTGAGGACGCGGGAGGAAGTGCTCCCGTCTGACGACAACCCGGAACGCAACTACTTCAGTGTCAACAGTTCCACCTGGGTGCTGCTTAGATTTTAAGTTCCTCTCAACACTAATTATGAGGAATAAATGAATGTACTGGTCTCATACATTTATAAAAATCGTTTCAAGCCCTTAAATTCAGAGAAAATTACCTTCTGCTAATATAAATCAAATAATCAGTTTTGAGAGTACCACATACTCCCCCACAAACAAAAGTGGCTCCCGACACTTGCTTCTAACAGCTCAACTTAAAATGTTCACCCTTGTTTTCTCTCTTTTTGTTATTAAAGCTTAATAAACTCAACAGTGTACAAAAAAAACAAGCACAAAAATATATTGTACACCCAAAATCTGAAGTGGTGTAAGTAATGTTGTAAGTGTGCAATGTTTACTCATCAATAGCAGTGTATAGGGTAATAAACTGGCATGTATGGAGGAAGGATAATGGGTAGGGGTTGGAATGGATGGAAGTATGGCTGTGGGTACTGATGAGTGTAAACTGTGGGCTGTGTCTGTATTGCACTCACGATGAGACGTGGCTGGTATGTCGGTTGACCAAGGGCTGTATAGGTGAGCATCTGGCCAGGGTGTCTTTCTCTGGTAGACCTCCTTAGTGCAGGCTGAGCGTCAAGCTGAATGTCTTGAATATCTCTGTCTGGACTGTGAACCTGAGCCAGCTCCTGTTCCTGGTAAGGCTGGGGTTCCTCAGCACAAGGCACACTTTCATTTTGTCTTTCATGTTCTTCCTCACTGTTACTTTCTCTTTCAGGTGCAGGCTCAACATGAACTGTTTCCTCGAGGTAAGTTCCAATCTGTTCGGTATTGTGTTGTGTTTCACAGGTAACAGTTTGATGAGGTAATGGATTTGCGATCCTTGGCACTTCCCTTGCTATCCGCAGCCAATATCTTGGTTGATCGTCTTCGTCGTCTGATCCACTTGAGTCATCATTCTGTGTCTGTTCGATTTTTCTTGTGGGTTTGGTTGACTTTCCATTTCCCCTTTGTGACTTGGCAGGTGCATTTGTGACTGGTGGCTCTACAGGTAAGTCATTCACTTGGAGCAACAAGTTTCGGTGGAGAGTGCGAGTGGGACGGTTTCCTGTCTCAGGACTCACCTTATAGACTGGGTTTTCACCGAGCTGTTCTTGTACAATATAGATTGTCTTTTCCCAGTAGGGTGTCAGTTTGCATGGACCTCCTCTTATAGAAACGTTGCGAACGAGAACCCTGTCTCCTGGCTGTAGAGTGACGCCTCTGTTTTTCCTGTCATAATATTGTTTGCCTTTTGCACTTGATTGTTGGCTATTGGTGCTGGCTATTTTGTATGCTTCGATCATTTTCTCTGCCCACTTTTCCGCATAGCTACTTGCGGTGTTTTCTTCTTTCTCTGTTACCAAACCGAACAGAAGGTCAACAGGAAGACGTGGATGATGACCATATAACAGGTAGTATGGGGAATAGCCTGTTGCCTCATGCTTGGTACAATTGTATGCATGGATGATATGAGGCAGGTGGTCCTTCCAGCTTTCTCTCTCTTTCTCGCCCAAAGTTCGGAGCATTTGTAACAGAGTCCGGTTGAACCTCTCTGCGGGATTACCTTGGGGATGGTAAGGGGATGTTCTTGAATGGTTCACGCCTGCGAACTGTCTGAGGGCTCTGAACAGTTCATTTTCGAACTCCCGGCCTTGATCATGGTGGAGTTTGGCCGGGTATCCGAACCGAGGGACAAAGTCATTGAAAATCCTGTCAGCAGCTGTTTTGCCGGCCTTGTTTTTGGTAGGGTATGCCTGGGCAAACCGGGTAAAGTGGTCGACCACCACCAGGATATATTCGTATCCACCACGGCTGGTTTCAAGGTGGAGAAAGTCAATACAGACTAGTTCGAGGGGTGAGCTGGATGTTATACTGCCCATCGGCGCCCGGTCATGTACAGCTGGCTTCTTTTGTTTAATACAACGACACTTCCTGGTGATGTACTCCTCAATATCATTTTTCATGTATGGCCAATAGAATCTCTCTCTTGCGAGGCTCAAAACTCGCTCTACACCAACATGTCCCATATTGTCGTGCAGGTAGGTTAGGGCTGTCTGTTTATAAGTGGCTGGCAAGACTAGCTGTTTACGACCAAGAGTTTTCCTATACAGGATGTCATTTTCCACGTGCAGTCTGCTCCACTCTCTTGAGAGTTTTCTTGTGGATTTGTCCATTGCTCTGCGTCCCACTTCCGTCAATTCACTGTTTTTCTCCTTTAATTCCAAGATTTTCCCAATGACTGGGTCTTTTTTCTGTTCACTTGACAGTTCATGGTGGTCAATTGTTGGGAAAGGTTCCGTGTAAGTTTGCTGTTGAGATGAGATGTTAAGGGCCGCCACCCATGCTACTTCTCCATGCTGGGCTGTCCTGCTGCCTTCCCAGGTGGCGCACACTGCCTCCTCTGACAATTTCTCAGAACACTGACTCATGTAGGCATTGATGTCAAGGGGACAGCGGGATAGGATGTCTGCAACAACATTCAATTTCCCTGGTTTGTACCTTATTTCAAAGTCAAAGTCTGCAAGCTCCCCTACCCAGCGATGGCCCACTGCATTAAGCTTAGCTGTGCTCATCATGTAGGTCAAGGGATTATTATCGGTGTAGACAATGAAATGGGGAGAATAAAACAGGTAATCCCTGAACTTTTCACATACTGCCCACTTCAAAGCCAAAAACTCGAGCTTGCCACTGTGAAGATGGTAACTTTGCTCCGCTGGTGTCAGTGTGCGGGACCCATAGCCGATCACTCTCATTTTCCCATCCTGATTTTGGTAGAGGACCGCCCCAAGGCCCTGTTGGGAGGCATCAGTGTGGAGTATGAAGGGCTGATTGAAATCTGGGTAACCCAGTACTGGTGGGTTTGTAAGGATGTTTATCAGGCGTTCAAGGATCTGCTGGTGCTCACTGTTCCACTTCACTGGGGTGCGTGAATGTAGTTGAGGGCCCTGTGATTTTCCCCTTGCAGGCTTGGGTTCTGGTGGACTTTTTTTTATCTGAAGTAGCTCATATAGGGGCCTGGCTATCCGTGAGAAGTCTTGTACGTATGTTCGGTAATAGCTCAGAAAACCTAACAGTCTCCTTACATCCCCCACTGTTCTCGGAGTTTTCTCCTTCAAGGCCTGCACTGCTTCCACATCTTTCGGATCCACCCTCACCCCATCTGCAGACACCAGCCGACCCACATACCTGACCTCTTTGCGAAACAGTTCACACTTTTCAGGTCTTAACTTTACTCCATGGCGCTGCAGAGCTCGAAGTACATTGCGCAGTACCTCAACATGCTGTTCGAAGGACTTTGAAAAACAGAGGACGTCGTCTAGATAAGGGATGCAACACTCATCCCTCAGCGTGTCAAGCATCTCCTCCATGCTTCTTTGAAAAGATGCTGGGGCATTTGACAAACCGAAGGGTATTCTAACCCATTCGTAAAAACCCCAAGGGGTTGTGAAGGCGGTCATGTGTCTGGACCCCTCTGCAATGAAGCCTTGGTGGTAGGCTTTGCCCTGGTCTAGGATGGAAAACCAGCCATAGCCACCAAGTGAGTCGATTAAGTCCTGTATCCGGGGAAGAGGATGTTTGTCGGGTACTGTCTTTTGGTTGAGCAGTCGATAGTCGATACAAAGGCGCAGTGATCCATCCTTTTTCCTGACACAAACAATAGGTGCGGCATAGGGTGAGTGTGATTTCACGATCCATCCTTTCACAATCAAATCTTGGATGTACTCTTTCACTTCCTTGTACAGTGGTTTTGGGATGGAAGCATAAGACCTCTGAACAGGGATGTCGTCTTTAAGCCTGATTGACATCTGAAGAGAGGGGATACACCCTATGTCTTCGCCGTCGTGGGCGAATGCTGCAGACTCCTCGCGCAACATTTCCTCAACCATTCGCTGCTGTTCAAGGTCAAGATGACTGAGGTCAACAGGTGGTCGCCAGGGCTCAGTCGGGGGGGTTTCACAGGTGGTAACATTGTGGACTTCAGCCCTAACTGTTGTACCCTGTGGTTTCTCAACCTGTTGTGTCTCTGTCTTATCCGTTTCAATGACTTTGGCTACGTGCTGGATGGATCCCAGCTGAGTTCTCTTTGGGAGAATTACTTCATGCTTAGTGTGGTTAGAAACAGGCACGCTGACAAGAGGCCACCTGTTGTTATTAATTTCCAGTATACCCTCCCCGACACTTAATTGTTCCAAGGGTGTGCTCCCTTCTGCGGGTTCATAAAGGACAACAGGGTTGGACGTGTCAAAGGTAGGTGGTACTCTGCACCGCACATGCAATGTTTTTCCAGCTGGGATGCTCACATCCTCTTTACCAACTCTGATCGTGGCCATGCTGTAGTTGGGTGTCTTTTGGCCCTGTATGAAGTTAACCATAGCTGCTGCCTGTTCCTCTTCAACACCCAATGCTTTTTGGAAGAGACCAATAACCATTTCATGTGCATCAGCGGGAGATTCTTGCCCATTCATCATCACTTGGAGAACATTCGCTCCCAATATAGGCTGAGGGAGGGGAAGCTGGCTGACCAGAAAAGGTGTCTGTATTGAAAGGTTTGGATTGTCATTTCCGGGGAGGTTGACCGTTAGCTCCACCCATCCATCATACGGGATTGGTTGTCCATTTGCTGCATACAGAGTGAGGCTTTCCTCTGTGTCAAGAAGCTCATGCAATGGTCGTACTGGGTGATTGGGGATAAATGTCTCTCTCCAGGGCCGGTCAATCATGCTCACTTGCGAGCCAGAGTCAAAAAGCACTGTTACTGCATAACCGTTGATGAAACATTTGAGCATGCTCTTTCTACCAACCAGCGGTGCTGTGAGAATGGCATCTTCAGGGGTTACTGGTGTCTCTCGAGCGTAGCGATCACAAGCTCTTTTACGATTTATATCTTTTTTTTGGCGTTGCTGCTTCAGTGTGGAAGTTACTGAGTGGGACTGGAACTTTGGAACGGCCCCTGGTTGTCCCTCATCAAAGACCGGTTCCCGTTTCCCTGCTGCCTGGTTCTCTTTAAACAGCCCACAGCCCGGTGTCCTGATTCACCACACACAAAACAATGATTACAATCCTCCGCACCTTGGTGTGAACACTTTGTGCAGACAGGCATTTTACCCTTTCTTGTGTGGGAGAGCTGGCCGGGGAAAGACGTAGGAGGGGCGTGTGGCTGTACATGAGGTTGGCCTAGTGCTTGGACAGGTAGGATCTTTGAGTGAGTCGCGTATACCACTGGGTTTTGCTGATCTATTAAAGCTGCAACCATGTTGGTTAAAGTCTCCACCTGAGCGCTGAGCTGCTGTATTGTCTTCTGTTCTCTAGTGTCTGAAGTCTGATCACCATCAACTTGAACACTGTTTGTGTGTGTTGCTCTCTGTCGGGAGACATTACCAAATCTACGTTGATGTTCGTTTTCAGAGTTGATTATCTTCATCACCCTGCTGACGATCTCTTCATCAGAAATTTGGTTGTTTGTGATGAGTGGCCTCAGCTGCTGGCGAATGTCTGTGTGTTTGGACCCTAGGCCCTGGTAAATGGAGTGCAGAAAAACTTGCTGGATGGTCTTGGGGTCATAGTGGATTTCTGTGTTTGCCTGTTTTGACTGGAAGAGGATTTTCTGTTTGAGGCCTATCATGCGATAGATGAACTGCTGAGGAGGTTCATGTTCGTCTTGCTTTGCACACATTAGATCCTGAAACAGTTCAGTGCCTGCCTTTTCACACAGATGAGACCGGAGAAAGCCCTTCAGTTCACAGATTGTAAGGTCATCTTTATTGGTGAGCATGTTCTTAAAAGCACCAGGTTTTACACACTTCAGCACTCCTCGGATGACCTCTGTCTCTGTAAAGCCCTCTCTGTCTCCTTCGTCTATTTGCTTGCTGATACTGTTATATGTGATATCAGAGCTTTGGTCCCCAATCTGTCCTCCATGGACCTTGAATTCCCTCCGTTGCAGGTAAGACAGATGCTTTAAGGAGTCCACTTTCTCTTCGTCAACATGTAGTGGGTCGTGACGTGGGAGTTGGTGTTGTAGTTGCTGACCTAGACTGGTGGACTTACTGTGTGCTGTGCAAGCCATATCTTTGTAGTATTGAAGCTTTTTTCCGAGGTCTTCGTGCATTGCTTGTAGCTGGTCAATACTTTGAGTGGTAATGTCTCTGTCGAGGTTAGCATGTTGTTGTGTGGTGTGGTTTGTCGTGGTTGTAAGGGCAGTAAAGTGTGAGGTGGTTGGCGTGTCATCATTGACGTGTGAGAATGTAGTGTGGCCCTCTATCATGGTTGGCACAGTGGTGAGTGTTGTGTGTTTCTGTGTTACACCCTTTGTAATTACAGTTGCAACAGGATTATCAATGATACTCTTAACCAGGTCATTTAACATTAACAAATCAGACATTCCCTCATCTTCGGATTCAAGTAAGGTATCAGACTGCATATAGTAAAGGATATGGTTGACACAACTTTCTTCATCACTGGACTCCAAATCTTGGCTGCTGTCGCTGGCGATGTCCTTCGCCAGCTTGTAGACATCGTCGCATGACAGTCGGTACAAGTTCTTTTTGATGCTCCAAACGAGTTCTTTGCGTACTGTAGACATGACGTCTGTGGACCTGACAATGATAGCGCGGTCCCCCTTGGAAGAATGAAGACCCTTCTCTGGCTCCGATCTCCCCTTGTGGACACCCACCAGCTGTCGTCTCGGCAGTAGTCACGTCACCTCGCCTTGGCCTCGTGGTTCTTCTTATCACTGGATCTGCTCCCCTGGACAGTATTGTTGGAGGCAGATCCCGGACGAGCCCCCACAATTTGTTACGGGTCCCAGGATTGGGTGCCACGGCAACAATAAAGAAATCTGTAATGTACAGAAAATGGTGAGAAACAATGAAGACACGACTGCTCAGTTCGTCATCCAAGTTGCGTCTCTATTCAAATTCACAAATAAAATACAAACATTTCTCTGAGTGTCTCTTGTTCAGTCTTCAACTGTTTAAGTACATCAAATATTAACTACATCGTACATACATCCTATTCTAATTCACATTCATGTTATAGCTCGTGCACATTCAATATTCTCCATTAGTCCACTTGACTCTACTTGAGCAACGTACTCATTTACATTCACCTGTTTAAGTGAGTTAAAGCATTAATAATAATATAGTGCAATAAACAGCATTAATCCACTGTACTTGAATGCAACATGTTGTTGGCAATTATTCTCGATTCACACACACTTAAATAAAACATAAGTATTACTCAGAGAAAGCTAAACGTTTTCAATACAAAGTTAACTAAGTTGTGACTGGATGTAACAGTAACATTTTTATCTTTAACCAGTATGCATTAATATAAACATTCTTTCAAACTTGTATATCTGTAACCATGAATCTTTAACATTTATTCATATTCCCATTTGAACTGTAGTGTAAAGGAGACCACAAATAAAACTAACACTGTGCAAAGTGCTGACAAAAACCCTTACATTTCGCGGAATGCCCGCAAGGCAATACACAGGGTGAACAATACCCATAATCGGCGGGAACTGCCGTTTCGCGCCTTCCGGTATTTACCCCTGCCATTGTACTCAACGGCGGTATTTTAAAGTCTCTTAAGTTCGCTAAAAACACAACAAAACATGACCCGAACTTCTTTAACAGTTATACATATAAAGCAAGGCTTTAGAAGGTTGACATTTTATAGTTTGAACCAACTACTGACCTGTAATGTACAGAAAATGGTGAGAAACAATGAAGACACGACTGCTCAGTTCGTCATCCAAGTTGCGTCTGAGGACGCGGGAGGAAGTGCTCCCGTCTGACGACAACCCGGAACGCAACTACTTCAGTGTCAACAGTTCCACCTGGGTGCTGCTTAGATTTTAAGTTCCTCTCAACACTAATTATGAGGAATAAATGAATGTACTGGTCTCATACATTTATAAAAATCGTTTCAAGCCCTTAAATTCAGAGAAAATTACCTTCTGCTAATATAAATCAAATAATCAGTTTTGAG
>NC_072452.1:2017318-2018214 GCF_027596085.1 Anoplopoma fimbria | reverse complement strand
TGGAGCTACTTTTATATACAATTGGACAAGTGAGAAAAAATAACTTACTCCACTACATTTATCTGACAGTTACTTTGTTAATTAAGATTTAACATAGAATATGTCATCTTATTAAACATGATACAATGGTACAGATTAATACGGTAGCCCCATGAGGTAAGTGAGGTATTGGCAGAACAATCTTTCTTCTTGTCAGGTTCATTACCCCGTGTTCTAAAAGTAACTTGGAAGAAAACATGCATGCTTTTAGTATTGTTTAGAACATGGGATCGTGCTGTACTTCAGCCTTGTGTGGCCGAAATGAGTAATGCAATAATAATGATCCTGACAATAAACAAAAAGTTTGCCAATAACAACCGTTTTTTTAATAAATAACAGGACAGGATCAATTTCGATCAGACTTAGAAAATTGATCAGCGGATTTTGTTTTTTCTGACTTGCCTCTCAAGTCAACCATATTAAGCTGTTTGAAGTAGCATGATATTTGGCAATGGCTCTCAACATGTCAGGGCTAACAGGGCAAACGTCAGAAAAAGTTCTGACAAGCTAACAATGTTTCCCTGAGTGTGCTAAACTTCCACGTCTGGACGGCTTTATTCAATTCAATTCAGTTTATTTTGTATAGCTCAAAATCACAAATTTGCCTCAGAGGGCTTTACAATCTGTACACATGAGACATCCTCTGTCCTTACACCCTCATATCCTCTGTCCTTAGACCCTCACATCCTCTGTCATTAGACCCTCACCTCCTCTGTCCTTACACCCTCACATCCTGTCCTTAGACCCTCACATCCTCTGTCCTTAGACCCTCACATCCTCTGTCCTTACACCCTCACATCCTCTGTCCTTATACCCTCACATCCTCTGTCCTAGACCCTCACATCCTCTGTCCTTAA
>NC_072452.1:1972497-2017218 GCF_027596085.1 Anoplopoma fimbria | reverse complement strand
AAAATGTGTTATCATGGTGTGTGGCATGGAACAAACTATGTCAGTGCAACCCAGCACATGGAAAGTATAGTTTGAGCTTTAGCTAGTCTTCAGGCCTTGAGAACTTTCCTCTTTTCAGCTTGGCATGCATCGTGCATGTTCTTTCTTTATTCACATTTTTTAATTAATTATAAACTTTTGTTGACATATGCTTCACCTTAAATAGCTCTTAACTTCAATTCCAGGTAAACAGGGTTTGAAATAAAGTCTAGAATGTGGATTCATGAAGCCTGCAAATGTGCTGAAGCCTGCCTACTTCTGAGCCTTCATCCAAAGCCGCCTGACGCCATCTGTCCCAATCCAGAGACCAGTACATGTCAAACAAAGCCAAGAACACTGCAGAGCTCTGCAGAGAAGATCAAACTGCTCTTTGTAATGTCTGTACTCGCCGTCTACATGGATCGCAGGGTGGGGGAAGGATGGGAAGATAAAGAGCAGGGAAGGAAAAAGGAGGATGGGAAACCAGTGAGATGTGGCGAGATAGACGGAGACGAGCCGGTTGGAGCTGTTCTCATGAAGGTGGAAGGGAGTCCAAAGACATCACCAGAGCTGTGCTTCCCTGTAAAGTAGGCGTTCTGCACTCAACCTTTTACCCAAAGATCTTTATGAAACACACGTACGCACACACACATGCACACACTCAGGGACAAGCCCGAGGCACTCAGGCACCCACTCGAAAACAAAAGACGACAGAAAAGCACTCAAACAAAACATTGCGTCAAATCTCAGAAGAGACAATCGAATGCAACATTCATGACCTGGACTCACATTCTTTGCATCCCATTTCTGTGTGTGTGTGTGTGTGTGTGTGTGTGTGTGTGTGTGTGTGTGTGTGTGTGTGTGTGTGTGTGTGTGTGTGCGTGTGTTGGAAGGACAAGTATGCATAGGGAAGATGGATGAGAGAAAAAGCTGCAGGATAGAGAAGCAAGCAGCTCAGAGCAGCACAGCTTTACCTTTAACTTAACTGTAAACTGTTCAACATCCATCCATCCATTTCCTTCCGCTTATCCGGGGCCGGGTCGCGGGGGCAGCAAGCTAAGGAGGGTCCTCCAGACGTCCTTCTCCCCAGCAACACTTTCCAGCTCCTCCTGGGGAACCCCGAGGCGTTCCCAGGCCAGACGAGATATATAATCTCTCCAGCGTGTTCTGGGTCTACCCCGGGGCCTCTTACCAGTTGGACGTGCCTGGAAAACCTCTAAAGGGATGGGGCGTCCAGGAGGCATCCTGATCAGATGCCCGAACCACCTCAGCTGGCCCCTTTCAACATAAGTGAAGGAGCAGCGGCTCTGGAGCTCCGAGCTCCCTCCGGATGTCTGAGCTCCTCACCCTCTCTCTAAGGCTGAGCCCAGCCACCCTACGAAGGAAGCTCATTTCGGCCGCTTGTATTCGCGATCTCATTCTTTCGGTCACTACCCAAGCTTTTTAACGACCTCAACGACCTCCGCCAGGCATATGGCGAGTCTTCCCCTGAGTCTTCAGACTCTGCCTCTTCCACAGAGGACGTGTTGGTCGGGTTCAGGAGTTCCTCAAAGTGTTCTTTCCACCGCTTGACAATATCCCCAGTCCGGGTCTGCAGTTCTCCCCCCCTGCTGAGCACAGCCTGAGAAAAGCCCTGTTTCCCCTTTCTGAGTCATCTCACGGTTTGCCAGAACTTCCTTGAGGCCATTCGAAACTCCTTCTCCATGGCCTCGCCGAACTCCTCCCACACCCGGGTTTTGCCTCAGCAACCGCCGCAGCTGCAGCCCTTCTGGCCAACCGGTACCTGCCTGCTGATTCAGGAGACCCCTGGGCCAGCCAAGCCCGCAAGGCCTCCTTCTTCAGCTTGACGGCCTCCTTCACCGCTGGTGTCCACCAGCGGGTTCTCGGATTGCCGCCACGACAGGCACCGATCGCCTTCCGACCACAACTCCTAGCAGCAGCTTCCACAATGGAGGATTTGAACATGGCCCACTCGGATTCCATGTCCCCAGCCTCCCCCGGGATGCACGAGAAATTATTCCGGAGGTGGGAGTTGAAGACCTCTCGGACAGGGTCCTCAGCCAGACGTTCCCAGTTCACCCTCACTACACGTTTGGGTTTACCGGGTCTGTCCGGCAGCCTCCCCCGCCACCTGATCCAACTCACCACCAGGTGGTGATCAGTTGACAGCTCTGCTCCTCTCTTCACCCGAGTGCCCAAGACATACGGCCGCAGGTCTGATGACACAACTACAAAGTCGATCATAGACCTTTGGCCTAGGGTGTTCTGGTACCAAGTACACTTATGAACCTCCCTATGCTCAAACATGGTGTTTGTTATGGACAGTCCATGACTAGCACAGAAGTCCAACAACAAAGCACCACTCGGGTTCAGATCGGGCAGGCCGTTCCTCCCAATCACACCCCTCCAGGTTTCTCCATCGTTACCCACGTGAGCGTTGAAGTCTCCCAGAAGAACTATAGAGTCCCCAGTCGGCGCCCTTTCCAGAACACCACCCAAGGACTCCAAGAAGGCTGCATACTCCGAACTGCCGTTTGGTGCATAGGCACAAACAACAGTCAGAGACTTTCCTCCTGCGATTCCCAGTCGCAGGGCGACCCTCTCGTTCTCCGGGGAGAACTCCAGAACAGCGGCGCTCAGCCGGGGCTCGTGAGTATCCCCACACCCGCCCGGCGCCTCTCACCCTGGGCAACTCCGGAAAAGGAAAAAGTCCAGCCCCTCTCCAGGAGTTTGGTTCCAGAACTGGTGCTATGCATGGAGGTGAGCCCAACTATATCTAGTTGGTACCGCTCCACCTCCCGCACCAGCTCTGGTTCCTTCACCCCCAGAGAGGTGACATTCCACGTCCCTAGAGCTAGTCTGTGATGCCGGGGGTCAGCACGCCCAGGTTCCCGCCCCAGCCTGCCGCCCAGCTCACATTGCACCCGACCCCAATGCCTATCCCTGCGGGTGGTGGGCCCACAGGGTGGCGGCACGATGTAGCTTTTTCGGGCTGGGCCCGGCCGGGCCCCATGTGCCAAGGCCCGGCCACCAGACGCTCGCCGGCGAGCTCCCCTACCGGGTCTGGCTCCAGGAGGGTGCCCCGGTTTCCCTATTCCGGGCGAGGTGCCACAACCTTGCATTGTCCAATTCATTGGGGCTTTGTGTTCAACAGCCAAAAACAATTAAGACTCTCATAAAGTGCACAGTGAAATCTTGTTGATGTCACAAATCCCTGTGTTTCCCTGGCTCAGCCATGTTGGGAACACTGTCAGTTTGTAGCTAAATATAAAAAAGGAATTGTTATCACTTGCGTCTGTAGAGATTCCCTCAATGCACTGCCATTGGGACTTTGCTTATCCTCAAGTTCTGTGGTTCAAACATACAATTACAATTTGACAAAAAATCTTAACTCTAGGTCTACTTACAAGCTTTTCCCAGTTGGTCACATTGCCAGTGTGGCCGGGAGTACAGAAGTGGAACATCATTGAGGGGAGACACTGCAGGGAATTTTGAGATTTTGGTTTTGCTTCCATAAAGTGTCTTCTTTCAGACTCGTGGAAAGAAAACATTCAACACACAAATTCAGGTTTTTATTTCATTACTTTGTTTATTTGCGTCTGTAGATTTCTCCTAAATTCACCAAAAGTAAGCATTAGATAACGCCTCATTTGCATATTTAAACCTAACATTTCAGAAAATTTAAGGAATCATCTGGGGTACTTTGCATGTGATTTGTGACTTGCTCTGTCATTTTCAATCACATGACCCTAAAACACATTAAGAGATTCATACACTGTTCCTCAGCTTTCTCATGACATGAGTCTTTGTACTCGTAATAACACCGGTCACATAACATTCTGACTGTCATAAAGCCACGATCTTGTGAAAAGACCTTCAAAGTTTGCATTCAAATTTTAGATATTTATTTAAATAAATCATGAGCCATGACAATTCCATTGAGACATGTTTACACTCACTTTCAGAGTTGGCATGAACAAATTCTTGATTGAACACATTGCTTGACACCATGGAACTACAGGAGAACAATTTGGCACACGAGTTCATTCAGATAAAGAACTGCATGTGAACATACGAGCAACAGAATAGATAAATATAAAACATTAAAACTGCTTTATTATTATTTTATCTGAAGGGGCACCAGGCTTAATATCATGGGGGCACCAACAGTTAGAACCTGCATAAAGCTGGCATACTCTTCGTGGTGTGAAATGTGCTTTATTAATATGATATCTATTTTTGGAAAATCTATTTTCACGCTACCCCCTGGAGCAGTAATAGTCCACAGCAAATCAAAAGTAACCATATGGAAGAAAATATTGTTTTTGAAAAATGTAATATCTACACAAATGGATCGAAGCAGAATGTTTGTTGCATTTGAATTTTGGAAATAATTCCAACTGTCTTTTTTCAAAATGTTTTACTTTTGGACTGACAATTATGGGAATAATTATTGACTCCTTACTGACCCCACTATATCAGTACTGTGTATTTGCACTTTCCCCTCCAGACACCTCTAAAGACCAAGTGCTACTCCAGGCTGGGACATTAGCAGGACCAAAGGTTTGCTGTGTGTAATTAAGCAAAGTATCTGCTAAAATAATAATGGTCTAAAAGCTAGATTTTGAGCAAGGGGACATGCCTTTGTTGAAAAACCCCAGTGAAAGCAGACTGTTTTATGGTAAGATATCGGCCGTATTATCTGCCTAGAGAATTCACCAGGTGGTCCGCTAAGTTGGTCCTGACTGAGTTATCTCAACAACTTGAAAAATTGTTGGTGAGAAAGATTACAGGACATGAGGGGGGAGAGAGATGGGGGACAAAATGCACGAATGTCCCCGACTAGAATCCAACTGCAATGTTGCAGTTTTTATTATTTTACTTTAGCTCAGCGCTGTGCCAAAGTACTGCCTCACGGACCCGCTAGCATGGCTGTAGACTCTAAGGCCTTTACACACTGGGGGCATGATGAATAAACAACGTGAAAATGCTAATTCATACCGGCAGCAATGTAAATGTGCAACAGTTGCAACACTTTTTCATTAAAAGGTTCAAATAGTAGATTCTCACTGGCAGAGGACCAACTACCAGGATTCTATTGGCCAGAGCAACAGGTCAGAAAATACATTGACATGCAAATTAATCACACATAAAAAACAAACAAACATGGTTTTGTAAAATCTTCAGGAGCTATAAGTCAAAAGTTGTAAAGCTAGCTGTTCCCCCTGCTTCCAGTCTTGATGCTAAGCTAGGCTAACAACTTCAGGTCTGTACCTATCACACAGACATGAGATTGATACGGAACTTTCCATCTCACTCTCAGAAAGACAGTGAAAATATCCAAATATTCATGTAATGATTCTTGGTTTGGAGTCAAGATCTGAGGGAGTAATCCATTCATCAATAAAGGCGAGATAGAAAACATAATTAAAGCAAATATGACCAGAGCTCTATTTACAAGTCATCTGTAGATAGATGAGCACCTGGGACCAATGTTCCCCGCTCTCTGACAGACTAATGACCTATGACTAATCATTTAAGATGTCAGTCATTAGTCATCTCTACAACGTGGTCCCAGATGTCCCGTCTGTACAAGCAGCTTTGATGGCAAACATTATTAGATCCACTGACATTTCTATGTATGCATGTATGTAAGTTAACCTCCTATTCCTCATCCTTCCTTCCATCTCTTACTGTCCGTCCACTCCTCCTAGAATCTGTACTTCTTCTTTTGCTCCCAATTTTACATCTTAAAAATCAAACCATGTGCTTTGACTTTTCTAGAAAATATTATTGTTTTTTTTTACAGTTTATTAGCGTCTGCTTTTGGCCCAAAAATCAAGGCAGTAAAAGCAGGTTAAGAAGTTTTGGTGGCGTATGCTATCAGGGGCAGGGACGCTTGCTACCACGCTTTAGGAAAGTGAAGCTGCAGCCCAAAGACAGGCCTTTATTCATATGAAAGATTTACTAATCTGTGTAATACTCCAAGAGGAGAATTAGATGCCAAGGAGACGGATTTCTTCCTTTTGTCTGCTCCTCTTAATCATTGCTGTTGGAAAAGGGTCTGTGTATGTGTGTGTCTGATTGTGTGTGTGCATTGAACCACAGCATGGAAATATGGTGTTTATATGTCCTTGGCCACATCCAAATTGGAACTCATTTAATTTATTGTTGAGCCCTTTTCCATTTTTTCTCCTGGTTGCTTACATAATGTTTTCAGTGTGACTAATTCATTAGTTGAGAATGCCGATGGTGCAGCACATCAGAGACAATGACTACACTGAAACTAGCGGTGGGGGAATAAAGTCAATACAGCATAGTGTCGCTATATTCTGCGGGGCAATATTGTATTGATACAAAAACTCCAAGTATCGATCTTTTAACATAAAAACTACTAATATTAAAATGAGGAATGTCGGGGTTAAACGATCAACTGTGGTTCATAACCATGGGAATTGATAAAAGATACCCTCTCTGTAGTGTTCTGATTCCTGCATTGAGACACATTGTTTGTGTGTGTGCTGGTTTGTTTTGTGTGTTTGAGAGAGTCTTGCCTCTCACCTTAATGTTGCTGTAAATAATTCAGAGAACCAACACTCCAGCCTTATATCCGCAGCAGTGAGAAGCATTTAGGATATAGAAAATGACCAGGGAGTCATATGAACCGCTGATTAATTACACAGTTTAACCATCATAGTGTGAAAACAAGTTTTATATGGATGTTCCATTTGGTTCCATTGTGCTGCGTTAACGTTAAAATGGAGTTTTGTTCAAGACATTTTTATTGAATGGATCTTTATCATAGTTCTTTGAAGTGTTTTCACAGCAACATAAATAAATATCAGAGCTGAATTATGACCTGCTGATCAATAGCTCTAAGTTCTTTTATTGACAGATCCTTTAAATTGTATTTTTAATGCAAAGCACCATTATGGAAGACTTTAAAAAAAGCAAAAGGAAATAGTTGATAATAATAAATATTTTACATCATTCATAGGCATATTAGAAATGGACTGAAGTGAGCTGAATCGAGTGAAAACTTTATCTTATTAGATAAAACAGATATAAAATATATATAAATTGCATTGTTTGATATCGTTTTAGTGCAATAGTATGGTATTGCGACTAAAGAATTGTGATAATATCGTGTTGTGAAGCTTCTGGTGATTCCCGACCAGAACTAAAACAGTCCATTGCTTACAGGGGAATTCAAACTTTGACTTTTGTCACATAAACACACACAATATCAGAATTTTGTGTTAACACTGGATTTTAGGAGACAGATTTTATATATTTACACACACACCATTATGACATGCACTGTTAATATTTAGAGAACTGCATTCCCAGAATGCAAGGTTATTTGTGGTTCCTGGAGTCTCCAACAGTATAATGGGAGGCAGAGATAGGGCTGGCTCAGGTTTACTGTGGACCAGCCCTTAGTTAGGCCTAGACTTTTGTGATTCTTATGATACACTGAGCTCCTCTGTCCCCCTCTCCTTCTCCATCAGTATGAATTCATGTGTCATTAATAGATGTTACTAGCTTTGCTTTTTCCTCAGAGACTCTGTGCTTTCTCTCCTCACAGGTTTCCATGGATCGTGGTTCTGGACTGTGGTTGTGCCAGCTGCTGTGGCCCTACTGGACATCCACTGCTACTAGCATTATTATTATTATTATTATTAGACACATTTCTATTAGTATTACTGCTACCATAACTACTTTCATTATCATTATGATTATATTATATCCACTGCTGATGGATTCCACAGCAGCCATGCAGTGTTCTCTTGGATTCCTGCTCTTGTGTTTCTCTCTCCTGTGTTCCTGAAGGTGGATTTTGTAAGGCTTCTTTGTTTCCTCTCTCTTCTATTGTATACCTGCATGATCTATTTATTTCTGACTGTACTGTCTCTCAGCTGTCTCTGCCTCACTCTTGGAGCTCACTGTGTCTTTCTCATCTTCAGCTGCTCTACTCTGTTTTTCTTCCATTAATGCACACTGAGGGCATTTCTGAGGCAGTAGGTATAGTATGCACTGTTATTCTCCACCTAGACATACTTAACAAACATTCAAACTACAGACAAACCCATAGCAGTACATCAGGTAAAGTCAGTCTGTAACAGGTAAGACTTCATTTTTACAGGGCCGTCATTTCAGAATCATTTAATACCTGGAGAACTCTTTAGTTTGGTACTAATTTATGAGAAAACAGAGGCCGTGTTTACTTGGTGCACTTGCAAAAATAATTTATTCTTGATAATTGAGTCAGTGAAAGTGAGTGCACAGAGGGTATATGCAAAATGTGAAATGTGTCTGCAATTCATAATTATGGGTGAAAAAAGACGAAGCTTTTCTTTTGAGGACATTCCTGTTTTGCCCATAATATCAATTATAAATATTCAGAAATTATGAAACAGTATACTGTGTTACCAGATTGTTTACATCAGTAATTAATTTAATCAAAATGATATATGCGACCACATTACAATTCACATTACAATTCACGTTACAACAGTTTGTTTTATATTGACACACATGAACACAGCACACAGTGATATTTAGCCTCTGCATTTAGCCCATCCTAGTTTCAGGATCAGTGGGCAGCTACTACACAACGCCAGAGGAGAAGATTGGGGTTTCGGTGCTGTGCTCAAGGGCACCTTGCCAATACCAAGGAAGTGAACTGGCACCTCTCCAGCTACCAGTCCACAATCCATACTCGGTCCGTGTGGGGGACTTGAAACAGGGATCCTCCGGTTCCCAAGCAAGTCCCCACGGACTGAGCTACTAATAACTAGAACCTCAATCTCAATACAGTTTTTAGGTCAAAGTAAATTGTCTCTTTAAAAAAGGTGTCTCAGATTAAAGATGCCAGCAGAATCCAGATAACAAGGACACTTTTTTTAATGCCAGGTCATTATGCAGATGGTTAACAAACTCTGGCCTGAACTAAAAAACTAACGTGGCATTCAGAAAAAAACCCATAATGAACAATATAAAAAAAACTTTCTTTACCAACGGGACATGTACCACAGGCCTTCAAACTAGCTGTAATTAAACCTCTTCTTAAGAAACCCACTCTTGATCCAGAGGTGTTGGCTAACTATAGACCTATCTGATGTTACGGTACTTGGCCCCAAACACCTCCAAAACAAAGGAGTGATAATGATAGAGTTTGTCTAAATGCCATTGCCCTGGCAGCCACTACTATCCTAAATAAGTTAGTTAGAGTTATTTTGATCAGGAAATGTCCTTTAACCACATTAAACAAACTTCATGGACGGCCTTTTTTCACCAAAGAAACATTGCAAAAATCAGGCACATCCTGTCTCAAACCTATGCAGAATATTTTGTCCATGCCTTTTCACTTCCTAGAGTAGCTAGAGTCTCAAAAAGTGGAACAGGAGCCAGAACCTTCAGCCACTAAGCTCCTCTCTTGTGAAGCCAGGTTCCAATTTCAGTCCGGGGGTCAGACACCCTCACAACATTCAGGAGCAGGCTTAAGTCTTTCCTCTTCTCTAACGCTTATAGTTAGGGCTGGTTCAGGTTTATAGTTAGGGCTGGTTCAGGTTTATAGTTAGGGCTGGTTCAGGTTTATAGTTAGGGCTGGTTCAGGTTTATAGTTAGGGCTGGTTCAGGTTTATAGTTAGGACTGGTTCAGGTTTATAGTTAGGGCTGGTTCAGGTTTATAGTTAGGGCTGGTTCAGGTTTATAGTTAGGGACTGGTTCAGGTTTATAGTTAGGGCTGGCTCAGGTTTATAGTTAGGGCTGGTTCAGGTTTATAGTTAGGGCTGGCTCAGGTTTATAGTTAGGGCTGGTTCAGGTTTATAGTTAGGACTGGTTCAGGTTTATAGTTAGGGCTGGTTCAGGTTTATAGTTAGGACTGGTTCAGGTTTATAGTTAGGGCTGGTTCAGGTTTATAGTTAGGTTTATAGTTAGGGCTGGTTCAGGTTTATAGTTAGGACTGGTTCAGGTTTATAGTTCACTGGTTCAGGTTTATAGTTAGGACTGGTTCAGGTTTATAGTTAGGGCTGGTTCAGGTTTATAGTTAGGACTGGTTCAGGTTTATAGTTAGGGGGCTGGTTCAGGTTTATATAGGGCTGGTTAGGTTTATAGTTAGGGCTGGTTCAGGTTTATAGTTAGGGCTGGTTCAGGTTTATAGTTAGGGCTGGTTCAGGTTTATAGTTTCAGGTTTATAGTTAGGGCTGGTTCAGGTTTATAGTTAGGGCTGGTTCAGGTTAGTTATCAGTTAGGGCTTTCTCTCCTTGGTCCAGCCCCTAGTTATGCTGCTATAGGCCTAGACTGCTGGAGGACTTCTTGGATACTGAGCTGTGTATGAATTCATGTCTCATTAATTCATATACTAACTTTGTTTCTTCCTCAGAGTCTCTGTCCTTTCTCTCCTCCAGGATCGTGGTTCTGGATCTTCCTCAGAGTCGTGGTTCTGGATTGTGGTTCTGGATCGTGGTTCTGGATCGTGGTTCTGGATCGTGGTTCTGGATCGTGGTTGAGCCTGCTGCTGTGGTATTGCCTGACATCCAGTGATACTACTTCTATTTTTATTAGTCTCATTTCTATTAGTATTACTGATACTATTACTACTTTTATTACCATAATCATTCTATTATATCCCCTGCTGCTGTAATTATTCGTGGTAATCTTTTTTTATTGTTTCTGATATTTATACTGCTACAACTGCTTTTAATACTCTTATTATATCTTTCAAATGGATGAAGAACCATCCATCTGTCTCTGCCTGTATCAGAACACTGTCATGAGACACACTCTCTTCTAGGGCCTGACACGAGAAGGCATCCAAAGAAGTCAGCCATGAAGGGCCTCGTAACGCTTCTCACCTCGTAACGCTTCTCACCTCGTAACGCTTCTCACCTCGTAACGCTTCTCACCTCGTAACACTTCTCACTTATTCTGTACAGAGACAGGTAGTTTAGGTAGTTTGGCAGCTTGAGATGTTCATATTTATATTGTTGTGTTATATAATAGAATCAATAGGCAATTTGGAATGATATTATACATCAAATTGCAGAGTCTAACAAGAAAATGTCAAAAATAATTATGAAGTGAAGGATTTTCTAACTGAAATTGCTTCAAAGTAATGGAATATACAATCTCACAAATCTACACATATTTTGAATAACAGCAGACTAGAGGTCTGGACAACTCATTAATTGTGATCGTACATAAGAGAAAATTTAAAATACCAGAAATTTGTGAATTTGGCAAGTTCTCTTAAATCATTTCTCTACAATTCACTTAAGAACCAATCCTTTGGTATGACTGTTTTTTGTATCAGGCCCATTGTGAACTTAAAATTATTCTCATGGCCAAAAGTGTTCACAACAAGGAAATGTTTGCAATATCTATAGAAACTGTTAAAATAAACAAATATTAATAATGCTATCAGTGAAATATTTGTTTTACTTTGTTCAATGTGCATTTTGTCTCTTTTCGGGAAATGAATTGCACTCAAAATACAAGAGTAGGTAGGAGTATTAACCATACTAGTGCAAAAAGTGAAACATAAAATGGTATCAATATTTCCTTTTTTAAATATCATGGGTATTCCATTATTCCACATTGAAGTGGCGAAAATGATTGGACAACACAACAGAACGATTAAATTAATTCCCACCCAGATTTGCATGGTAATTGATGAGGATTCAGTCTTACACATCTTTGATCCTTTCTTTTCAGATACTGAGAAAGCCCGTTTCCTACACTGGCACTAAATTCTGTCTTACACCACTACAATGCACGACAAAAAAGTGATAAAACACCTTCTCTGTGCTGTGCCCCTCTGCTCTTGACCCTTAGAACGCGCTGCCATTCAGGAAGGCTTTATTCACTCAAGGTTGTATTCAACTCGTTCAGTGTCATGGCTGTGGCACGCGGGGCTGGACCACTTCTCACCTCTGCAGTGTATAGCACAATCTCACATTGGAACCTTTCAGCTTTTCAGCAGCTACTAATTCAAAAGAAGCAGGAAGCATTGTGGAGGTTCTTCGTATTTTAACTGTTAAACCTGCAGCAAAAACATTTTACACTGGCTTCAATATAGAGTTTTCTTCTCAGTGCTGATGTGCCACAAAACAGAAGTAAACTACCGGAACTTGGTCATCAATATCTGGCAATTAAAAAGCTCATTTTAAGAAAAGAGAAATGCTGAGATTTTTAAGGAGTCATCATTGTAATTTAACGTGTGTTTTCAAGGTGCATTTGTTATGTCCATATAACTGTAAAAGGAATTATGACATTTTTTTCTCCCAGCTTGCAGTGTCGTATAACACAAGCATTATCATACTTATAATTCTAGGGAAGTTCATATTGTATTGACTTGTTCATATATTTTCCATTGTTTTAAAACTATAAATAACCCACTAAATTTATATAACAAAACCATGAGAAAATGATAAAGGGCCATACATGTTTCGTTTTGGACTCTATATCCAGCAGCGTGGTGGTGTTGGCTCAGTGGGGGCCGGCGTGAGGCTCAGCTCCTGGCCGGAGGAAGAGACGCTGCATTCTGGAAACAGCCAAATCCACCTACCAGAACCTCCAATGCTCAGAAATCAAAACTTTATTGCTTGTTTGTTTAGTCCAAGAAAGACACAAGTTTGACACTAAGACATTGGAGGACTATTTCCTGGCTGGGTGCAGTAATTTCCTGAAGACTCAGCTGGTTGTCTGGCAACCTTACATTGACGACAAGATTTCGGGAGTTAAGTATTGCATGGTGTGAAATGCTGCTAACATTAGCCAGCCAGGCTAACTATCTCCCACTTTCCAAATGGCTAGATCCAGCTCTGCTTGAAGTTTTAGGAAATGAATATTTGTCATGCTCAGATACATTCCGTATATTATACATATTCCATACCAAACTGAAATATCACTTCAGGCCTGGTGCTTAAGTTTTATTCACACGTATCTTCCCTGTGCTGCAGTGTGCGCCTCCTCCAACAGCCTCTGATGGCTTTCATGCTGCTGTGGAGCTTCACTCCACGTTTTCACTCTAAACACCCCCACAGCTAAGAACAGGATGCAACGCATCGGTCTCTCAGGGCTCCTCGTGTGCAGGCTGCTCTGAGTCAGGCCCCTCCATCCTGATCCAACAGACTATTCTTCCATGCCGTTGACCCTGGACCTGCTTGACTAACACCCACACACACACACACACACACACACACACACACACACACACACACACACACACACACACACACACACACACACACACACACTCTCTCTCACAGACAGGAATAAAACTCATCTGATTTCTCCAGCGTGGCTTTCACAACCCCCTAGTGGTACTTAAGGCTCTCTGCATCCACCATAGCCACAAATAAACAGATTTTTGAAAAGCATGATCCCCTTTTAATTCAGCCAAGCCTTGAAAGCCTCTGAATGCCTTTCAACTGTTGCTAATGTTTTCTCTTGCTTGCCACTCGTTTGCCCTTTAAGATTGTTGCTTTTGGGCTCCATTTGAATTCAACACTTGCTGCCAGAGAGCTTTGCTGTTGTGTGGGGAGAAATGAGGTTACGAGGAGGCAGTGTGTGTATGCTTGTCTGCACACACTCTTTGAGCTCTGGTACTCAGCTGCTTACTGTCACAGATGAAGTAAGCAATTGATAATGTCAGGTGGTGACTACATCGCTGCTAATTGTTCTCCTGTGATTCTAAAAATGTGTGTGAGGATAATGAAATAAATGAAGCCAGAGTGTGCAGCCTAAACTGCACAAAACAAATTAGTTTGATGTATTCTTTATCATGAGGTACACTTGCACACACTTCACTCTGCACTTATTCATGGGCGTTAAAACATAAGATATCACAAAATATCTCCCCCGCTGTCCATGCGGAGGATTGCAACAGCAACCCTGAAGCCATGTCAGGCAGGTCAAGCTGCCCGGAGAGGATGGACAATACATGTAGAAGTATGAAAGGAAGAGAGAGGAAAGAGAGAGTAGAGGAGGCCCAGAAGGAAGAGACAGTACAGCAAGCGTGGACAAGGATTATGATAGGAGCATTTAATCTTTTTTTAATAACGGGGCCCTCCCTGTTATTAATATTTGTTTCATGGATCTTTCCCTTGACAGTATCTGAATGATATCCATCAATCTATTACCTCTAACGGATGAGGCGGTTGCTGGGGATCGGAGCCGATCCCAGCTGTCATTGGGTGGTGGCAGGGTTCATCCTGGACAGGTCTCCAGACTATCACAGGGCTGACACATAGAGACAGACAACCATCCACGCTCACATTCACACATGTGGGCAAATTTGAGTCATCATTTAACCTAGAGAACATACAAACTCCACCTCCCTTTAGAAAACCTCTCATTCACGGGGGACTGGTCTCTGCTGGATCTGGGTCTGTCCACGGTGGACTGGTCTGGGCTGAAGGCCCCGCTGGAGTCTGAGCTGAAGGAGTTTCTGGTGAACCTACATGATTTCATCTGATTTCACCAGAATCCGACCCGATGGCACCGATGACCAGCTTTATTTAAGAATAACTTGATAGAAACAGACAATCTTCTCTCTGATGGTCTTGTTTACTGATGGAGGTCATGTGGAGGATCAGGATTAAACTGTTTCACAACCAGTTAAAAGTTCCATGTAGTAACTTCAACTATTTGAAATGAAACTAGTAATTGCCAAATTCATGATGATGATGATGATAAAATGATGAATGTCCCAGCCACTCAGTTGATGTTGTTGTAGCCTGCTGTTGGGTGATGAAGGATGACAGGAGAGGCGGAGGTAAGACAAAGGTAAAGAAAGGTTGCAACCAACATGGTGACCTGGCGTCCCTTATACTGGTCCGCTGGGCGAGTGAGCACAGACGCGAAGGAGAGAGAGAGAGATGGGACAGATGGGAAAGGTTACGCTCCTCAGCACTCATCTGTGTGGTCTAGCTGTTTCACCCCACCTCTTTGTGATCCCCAGTCTAACAGCCATGATATCACATGCTGTGCCCTGCAAAGAACAACCTGACTCTTACAGAATATTATCAAGATATAAAGACACAGCTTCTTCTACCATTAACAGTGTTTTCCATAGTTGTTCGTTTGATCGTATGCTAACAGTCTACATCTCTGTGATACCACTGGCCCAAAACCCCCACCTCTGACTGGGTGAATCTCATCTTCCATCAGGCAGTTTGACAGATCTGGCAAGCAGCCACATCTCTTACAGACTTAATGTTGAATGTAAGGCACTGAGTCATTTCAGAGGCCTAATATGTAATGACTGGTAGAACCAAGATGGACAATTGAGGAATACTGAAAAACAGAAATCACTAACAATACTACGTGCCCCTCAGAAGAAAAACATAGTCTATATATAAGAAGTGGACATAGCCAATGTGGCGTCACCCATTGGTTTGTGGATGGTGGTTTTGAAGCCTTAAGTTTAGCATCTTGGCTGTCTCCATCTTGGTTTTTTGGACGAGAGGGTGGATCGGGGAAGAGCGATGCCCAATGGGGTTAGCATAGCAAATGCTAAGATACCAGCTAATGCAAGCACTCCTTAGAGTGTCTTTTAGTACAAGTTAACGCTGAACAACGCCATGGTAGAGATGTTGTGGTAGAGACCTGTCAATCACAAGGTAGCCACACCCTTGTGGTCTGTTTGACTCTAAATGGAGCATCATTTACTAAATGAACATCATGCTGTATTGAAGAAGACTTGAAACTAGAGATTGAGACCATAAACTCATGTTTACAATGTTTACTGAGGGAATAAACCAAGAGAGAAGTAGAGTCATTTTCTCATAGACTTCTATACAACCAGAGGAGTCGCCCCCTGATGGACAGCAGAGAGAATGCAGCTTTAGAGTACTTCCACATTGGCTTCACTTTTTAGAACCGGAGGTTGCCCCTTTCAAACATTTATTTATCCTCACAAGAGTTCCACTCATTGAACTCAATATATGTCAATGTGGAATCCCCTGGCGTGCCATTAAAACAGCAATTGAGTTCAAGTAAAGGGAAAGATGTGCAGAGAGACAGAGCTAGGTCGACAGTGAAGGAAAAGACAGAAATGTGGACAGACAGATATGAATGGTGAGAGGAGGATGAGGGATGTTATTGTAAGTGGGACAGAGAGGAGGAGACAATGATGTAATGTGACATGTGTCTGAAGCCTGTCCGCAGAGAGACGGAGAGAGAGCTAGACAGACAACCACACTGAGGGGCAATGGTACCATTTAAAGACTGCCTGCTGCTGTTAGTGGGCTTGACACATATGTGAAGCCAAGCTGTCTTTGTCCCATACATTTTCTATAAGAACATGATGTATGTTCACAAGCACGATTCTTTTGCCACCACACAGAAACTACCACAAGTGTTTCCAGACAATCACTATGCATCTTGATGTTTGGTTCAATCTAATATTACAGGAAATGAAATAGAGACACCTAGTTTATCATATTGCAGCCGTGTCTCATGGTTATTGCACACAAACTAGCGCAGTGTTTCCAGGTAAGAAGTCACAGCATTGAGCATGTGGTGTGCAGTATTGCCTTTAAACATAAGGGAATGTTTGGAACATAAGGGAGGATGAATTACGGCATTATTATTTGTTATTGCAGTTTATGACTTCCACAAATTGTCATGTGATTTTTTGAAGGTATTACGCTAATAATACCTTATTATTAACCGGTTATTACCCCATTATTGTCCCTATATTACCATGTTTTTATTCAAATATTGCACGGATATAACTCTTTTCGTGTGAGTAGGTTACAATATTGGTACAAAAATATGACTAAAATCCTAATTAGTTTAGTAAAATGGTAAATGAATATACATTTATATAGTGCCTCTCTAGTCTTCCACTACATCTGTACACTACATTCGTCATTAACCCATTCACAGCCACACACACACTGATGACAGGAGCTAGCGTTCAACGTGCCCCCTACCCTTCAGGACTTAACTAATTCACATTCACACCCAATCTGGAGGTCATGTCCAAGGACACCTCCACGTGTAGGGTGTGGGGATCAAACCGCTGATCTTTCAACCCGCCCGACCTCAGCCGCCCCATTAAATGTGTATCCCCATTATTAATCTTTGATTGTGTTCCCCTATTACCCAGCTATACCCATAGTTAATACCAAGCTACTCACCGGTCATTATTTTGGTAATTGCATGGTGCTACTAACTACTGATCTCTTTATTATGAAACTATAAACCCACTATTACCGTCTCACCACCAAGCTGTAATGTTAAGTGATACTGAAATATTTTTCCATGTAAAAAAAACGTTTTAATGAATATGCTGGATTTTGCATGCATTGCCCCCCGTCCCCCCAGCTTTCCTATACTGTACGTATTCTCCATGTAAGTGAATGGGGTTTTTATAGCCATTATAAAGCACATTGTAGGGGGGACCACGAGTAGTCCACTGTTTGAGGATTCAAAGGCTGACACTCCTTTTCACTACTCGCCGCACCTATACACACACACACACACACACACACACACACACACACACACACACACACACACACGCTTCATACAACAAACAGTGCTGTCCATTATTCTGAGGCAGCAGTTTAGAGATGGTCAGATAAATATCTCAGCCAATAATTTTGTTTTTTCTCTTTCTCTATAGATGCGTAACACATAAACAGAGGGGGATCAATGAGCAAATAAAAGAGTCTAGTCTGTCTGACAGGAAAGAAGCAGCATCAGGACGATGCTCGGCCTGTTTTTGGGATTGTTTTGTTTAGCCCCCAGACACATTCGCTTGAATGAATGTTTGAAATCTCCTCCTCTTGTTCCCAAAGACTGCCTCCCTCCCTCCCTCCCCTCCCAGGTCCTCTGGGATTACTTTAATCCATAATCTGGCACAGCTCGAGCCTCTGTCACTGAAATGCCATTTGACTGAATTAAGATGTATTCCTCAATTTGGAGGTTGAGGGGCACTTTGATAATTACAGCGGTGAAATTGGGCCGCAGCTCTGATTGTGTGTGTGTGTGTGTGTGTGTGTGTGTGTGTGTGTGTGTGTGTGTGTGTGTGTGTGTGTGTGTGTGTGTGTGTGTGTGTGTGTGTGTGTGTGTGTGTGTGTGTGTGTGAACATGTGGAGTGTGTGCTCACTGACATTGTGACTCTCACAGTTAAGACCGAGCTCTCCCTGAGCTCCAGGGGCCTGCCCTTATCCACCAGGTCAGGCAATCAAGACAATGGACCTGCCATTAGGAATATTAATGGACTCCACTTAGAGGTCGGAAAATAAAAGATTAAAAAAAACACACAAGCATATGTGCTGTTGTCATGGCAGGGATCAATGCTTTATTTTTGACCCCTGCAAAACAAATGATCTTTTCAATTACAAAATGGGTCTGGTGAAGACTTTGTGGGGCAAAATGATGATGATGTTGTTGTTTTTTTCTGTTTTGTTTTTCTTGACATGTTTTCAAGGCTCATTAGTTGTTTCTTTCTTCATAATTTCCCCAAAATAACATCCAATTTCTTGCAGTAGAAACAGATTTTAATGTAACCATTGAAGGAAACATGTTGTTGCTGTTTCCAGAGAACAATGTTCACCTCTGCTCTCACCTCTGGTCCTCTGCTGGACAGAACATCCTAGAAAGTTGCTTCCGCTAATACAAACTGACAAGTGAAATAAACAGAGCACGCCAGGGGGCTGCTGATTATACTGCACATCAACGGAAATCCCTCTAAAGTCTTTTTCCACGCCTGTACGGTTCACTGAGCGTGGACTAAACACAGCAGAGATACATGGTTGTTGAACATTACAACATCACAGTGTATGAAAGTGTGCTCAGGCTGGTTAAAGCAGTTATAGCTGATGGCACTAAACTCCTCCTGAAGCGTGTTTGGTGCAGATCTGGTGTCTGTATCTGCGGCCAGAGTGCAGAGGGTGAAGCATGGGCTGATGTGCTCTGGTCAGTGCTCTGATAGTGGTGGCAGTGTTAATGTGGGCTGGCAGATTGGGGGATTCCTCTTCATGTTTCTACAGAAGCCCAGAGTGGACAAACTAACCTGTCTCAGCATAAACACCGTGGCCGGAAAACACAGGGAGGACTCCCACAGTGCATTCAGTTAAAGCCTCACACTAAACTACCTCTCTTCTGACTCTCTGCCAACTCCAAATGTTTGTCGCCTCTCTCGTTCTTGCTCCACCATTCACTTCACACTTCACACACACTGGATCTCCTATTCTACTCTTACAACGAGCAAAAACATGTGTGTTTTCCCTGTTTTTTTGCATTGGCCTTTGTAGTTCTCCTACACGCTTGGCAAACAGAAGTTTTAACTGGTTACAATCTGTAACATCACCGCTAGATGACACCAGATCCATCACACTGCGCCGTTAACTGGAACTATTAAAGATTGGTATGAGTGCACATGTCCAAACGGATACACACACAAACGATCAATCGCATTATCCTTCTGGTGGAGATAATAACAATAATAATAATGTGCACTGATTCATTGTATTCATTTTCTTAAGGTATTCTCTCAAATTAAGAATGTGTGTGCACAAATGTATAACGCATAGCATTGAATAATATTGTTCAGATAAAACAAGGTACAACCCAAAGTAGTATATCCATTTTAATAATGCAATACCAAAACAAAACCGTGTCTAGTCCAAGTAGCTTCTCTAGATTAGATTGTTTATGACTGTTTAACAACGCTGTGTTGTCTTAGACGTCCGTGAAACATAAATAAAGATGTAAACATTATTATTATATGTTGTGTAGTTCATATTCTTTTGTTTTCTTCTTCAGGTTTCATATTGGTTGTATGGGCCAGTTGATGTTGCTTCATGTCCTCCTGCACAAAGAAAACAATACACAGTATTGCTTTTTTTCCCTAGCCACCTCCTCTTTGAAGTCCTAGATCGTAGCTTAGTGTAGCTCGCTGGTGTTTAGCTGAAGGAATGCGAAGCTAAATCAAAGCCCTCGCTTCCATTCTGAATGAAGTGAAGGACGTCCGTGAAACATAAATAAAAATGTAAACATTATTATTATATGTTGTGTAGTTCATATTCTTTTGTTTTCTTCTTCAGGTTTCATATTGGTTGTATGGGCCATACGTGAATGGTAGCTTAGTGTAGCTCGCTGGTGTTTAGCTGAAGGAATGAGTGGAGTCTCCCTTACCTCGGCACCATTTAAAGGGTGCTACAAAGATTAGCATTGGTGACGTTCACAGAGTCAGTAGCAAAAGAAACAGTTTAGCATGCACCCACGCACACACACACACTAGAAGCCCTCAGCCCACCAGAACAAACAAGCATACATCGAATGTATGAATATTTTGTGTTGTCTCGCAGCGGAGGGCAGCAGAATCAGCCACAAACATCCCCTCTGATCTCCTGATGCCTAATCCACCATTACCATAATGAAAGCCTATCTAATCGAATCAGAGGAGGCTCTTCCTAAAAGGATCATGCACGGATGACAGATTAACAAAGAAATAGACAGAGAGAAGAATAAGGGGGGAAATACATGCAACACAAACCCAAATAGATTGTTGTTCTTATGTGGGTCAGGAGGAATCCCAGTGGAATGAGATATGGGTGCTGGTGATCCGTTCATGGGGGAGCTGTAAAAGCTTTACGGCCACAGACCTGGTGTAGCTAAAGCCCACTCCATAACATCACAATCTCCTCTGATTACACAGACACACAATCACCAGTTAGCCTGAATCACTCGGAACGCCTTTTTACATATTCAGCATCACTGTTAATGTTTTATTTATTTTTTTATTCTGAGTTTCCACAGTGGAACGTGGCCAAAGCTCATAGATATTAAAGTATTGTCGGCCATTTCTTGTTGATGAATTTAGAATAATTAAAACTGATGGTCACAGGTTGGCTGTGGAGGATGATCAATTCACATCTGTGCTTCAGAAAAAACACTGGTGACCGTGTTTCTCCCTGTGTGTATCGGCTGGTATCAGCAACAATGATACAACTTATATATGAGGAGATATGAGGGTTTGGAGTTCCTCCACCAAGAACATGTGAAGGGTTTTGACTTAAAACCATTTGCAACTCTATATCATTTTGCACCATTATTATTGCTGTAGATAACACTAACAAAGTTCAAGAAAACCCTTGCTGGAGTCCAATCAGCATTTTATCATAATTTTATTATTTACACATATCACAGCCTTCTACTGAAGATTTAATTCTTCTGGAAACGGGCATCCTGTGAATCCAAAGAGCCCATTCAGAAAATGTTGAAATAATGTTCATTGATATATAAACTGTTCACTAATTACTTTGCAAAAGGAACATGACCATGGTGATAACAGCACCGTCGTTCTCACCAAGGATTTAGCGGCATCTAGTGGTGACCTGAGCACCCCTCCACTCTCCTCTCCCTTTCCAAACGTGGAGAACAACGGCGACCTTCAGGTTACATGATGGTTTGTAGAAACATGAAGGTGCAACATGGAGGACTCTGTGAGAAGGACACGCTCCTTACATAGATGTGATGTCAACTCTATGATTCTAAGTTTACAGGCTCAACCACCTAGCATAATTATAGTGAAGTAAAACCATTGTATACATATCTGACTGTAAAAAAACATTGTGCCTCTTGTTTGAGACACATTTCAATAATTTAAATCCAAAATGATTCAAACTCAAACACAAGATAGACAGGCAGTGAGGGAACAATACTTTAATCAAACATTGGAAACAATAATGTTCAGATGTGTTGTGATCATTTTAACCTCTTGTGTATTTTGTTCATGTAGTGTGGATCTTTCATTGCAACATTAAACCTGAATCTCTTGGATTACTGCTTGACATATCAGTAACACTAATCCTCACTGACATGGTATTAAAGATATTAGCTTTTAATCTTTGCTCTATAAACATCTCCTGATGCACATATTTAGTTTAGGTAAATCAACATTTTTGGTCCTCTGGATTTGTAAAACCCTGCGTACGGCCATGCGTCTACTTGAAACTGTGTAGTAGTACCGCCTCCTGACTGAACGCAGACATAGCAACGTTTTTGGACAGGAAAATACCCATACTATAAAAACATAGCACTTTCCAAGTTCAAGCAATAACACTTTCTCCCACTAACCCCCCAGCTCTCTCTGTTGGACTCATTTCAACAATCTTCCAAGTAAGTGTTGACCTTCAGTATTTCTTCCTTCATTCCAAAGATGTTCAGCCTATTAGAAAAGACAGAATAATACACATGATTCAAAAACGCAACACTGTGCTTCATGGGCGTCGCTTACTTATACAAAAAGCCCCATCGCTGGGTCATGAGTAAATGAATATTTCATTTTTATGTGGTAAAATATACTGTGTATATATACTGTACATGTATAGATGGGTTATAGGGTTAAGGTTAAGGGTAAACCATATATAAACTGTATAAGGTCGTGCTTAACAGACAACGGACACACCTTATTAGGTAACCCTCTTCAACTGCTAGATAACGCAAATATCTAATCAGCCAATCATGTGGCAGCATTCAGGCATACATTATAGATATGCAAGACAATCTGCTGCAGTCCATAGCCAGCATCAGAACGGGAGAGAGAGGTGGCTGAAGTGACTTTGAATGTGGCACTATTGTTGCTACCAGACGGACTGGCTCGAGTAGTTCAGGCTGCTGATCTACTGGGATTTTACTGGTCAAGTTCATGTGCTTTTTATTATGCCATATTAAACAGTTTAATGTCAACAGAATCCAATTTAAGGTGCATATTTTTATATCATATAAGAAAAATGTCCTATAATCCATTGACTTTGTCAAAATTAAAGTGATGATATGTGTCAGCATTAAGACCCATATTATCACAAATTTTCCTTAAAAAAACAAACATGAAAGAAAATATGATTTTCTTGATAAGAGGCTTGCTAAAGACAGAGAGAACAATCAACATGAATAAAATGATGTCTGTGTTTCAGAGGGTAGAGCATGCAGCCACCATTTGCTGTGATTTCTTTTAAGTGTAACAACATGGTGCCGTTTAATGAGGCACAGAAGGGCAATTAAAGAAATGTAATGTTGAATTATGTGACTTAGAAACTCTGGAATTTAAATTCATTGCAGTTTTAGAAAAAGCTCATATTTCTTATTTAAATGAGATCAAATGTTGAAATGTGCTTGACCCTGTGAATAAAATGAATTGCCATATTACATTTAGCCCTGCATTAGTAGGTTCCCTTCTTCCCCCGCACACATTAGTGGCATGCTGTAAAGATGGCTGCATTTATCTAAAGTCTATCTGTATACACTATACATAAATCAATATACATATGAAAATCATGCAGTGCTCCCCACATCTCTGGCTCTGTGTCCTTCACTGCCTAAAATATAATGCGATGCATCTCCATCTGTACTGATTTTCATCCTGGGCTTTAGTTGGACGGACAGAGAGCCAGCCTCGCTAACAGCCTTTAATTGCAGCAACTAGTGTGTAATAATACTGGCAGTGGGCCCATTAAATTGTTAAGTGGCCATGCTACTTACCAGAAGACAATAGCAGCAGCATAGCCAGGTTAATCAGCAGGAATAAAAAAAAAAAACACAGAAGAAATGACAAATGCAGCAAGTGCCAGGAGTGACCATTTAGACATTTCTAACAATTGTGTGCTATTTACCTGCCATAATTGTCATTTTTTTTCTCAGTGAACATGGCTTACCATATTACCATGGTAATCCCCAATTACTGGCACAAGCTGCACTTTGTGTGTGTGTGTCTCACACATTAACACAAGGAGGTGAGGTGTGCTATTTTTTCATGGTTGTGTGGAGAGGAGAGCCAATTAGTGAGCATCCAGATGCTGTTTAGTTAATCCCTGCTCTGGAGGAGAGTGCACACACACAGCACACACACAGACACACACACACACACACACACACACACACACACACACACACACACACACACACACACACACACACACACACACACACACACACACACACACACACACACACACACACACACACACACACTTGTATACTAATGTGAGCAATCAAGCTTCCACAGAGGTTGAATCACACACATGCATGTAAACATCTCCTTGAGAAGCCATTTAATGTACACGGAATATGCACAAATCCATATAAAGGAATTGACAATTCATGTGTACCGATGCATTGTTTCTCCAGTTAATTGCAGCGTCCTCGCTCTGTTCAGTGTGGAGCTTTAGACCTTCAGAAGAGCCACGGAGCTGAGTTTGAGTCTACGTTGTCTTTGACCAGGATACACATGAACGCACACGGACGACGTGACACACAGTTCTACTAACGAAGAAGAAGTCTGCTAGCTAGTAAACATGGATGTAAAGAATGATAGATTTAAAATATTTAAAAACTTCCAAGCAGGTTGGAATGTTACCAACGGGTTTCAACCAAACCAGGTTGGGGGTGTGTAGAACCCTAAAATACACTGCGTTAAACAAGTCCTCAGTCTGTTTTCTCTTTTGTTTGTTTGGTTTGATTGTCTGATTTATCTGTTGAGTTTACTTCTGCTTCCGTCTTTCAACACCATGTTTGGTCTTACACTTGTATTGTTAACACTTTATTGCACGCAAAAAGAAAGTCCTCCTACTTGGGTATGGGCACGGAAACCTGGATGAAGACCAGGATGACAGAGGACAGGAGGACAGGAGGACAGGATGAGACTGATACTGACTGATGTCTCCTTTTCTTTAGAAACTTTTTACATTTGTTTCCTATGAGATATAACTGAGTTCATTTTGTGACTTTGTTGTTGTAAACATTAATGTTGTTGCTCAAGAAACAATATTTAGTCAAATTTAGAATGTGAATTCATTCGTTTTCAAATAATGATGTAGAAACGGTTTGTTCAGTAATGAGAAATACCAATAAGAACCAATCCGATGAGGAGTATCGCTTAGAGTGGAAGTATCAATAAATTCCTTACCACTTCCTTCAACGTCACGGTCACAGTTCAAAATACACGTGCTTAACATTTACATTGTGAAACTATCACAGTTTGGTTAGGTTTAGGCGACAAAACTACTTGGTTGGATTGAAAATAAGAACCTTTGTTTTGTGACTTAACTGACATACAAATGTTAAACCAGGTCTCAGACTGTTGTACAGATGTGGCAAATGGGCTACAACTGTATCCTGTTTTAACACCTGTAATGCATACAGGTAACACATTATCCTTAAGACACAGACACAGAGGACACACACTGGTAGGACCGTGCACCACAGAAAATACACAATCAAGCCCACAGAATTATCTCCAGTAATCCTGTGTGCGTTTTGACCAACGTCACAAGAACCTGTTCAGTTCACAACACAATTCAGTGACCAACTCCTCCAGACCTACTTTTGAAAAAAACAAGTTATAGAGTGAAACTTGAATCATCCTCCACCACATGTGTATATAACAATTATGACAGTTGGGCCACATGGAGGAAAAACGAAAAAGAGACTTGATATTTTGACAAACAGATGTTGATAATACGAAAACATATTAAGATTGAGATTTTAGTACTCTGTTGTGGTAAACAGATGAAAGCAGTCTGTCTTTTATGCGTCAACAGAAGGTTGATGACCTTATCATATTATCAGAGGAAATAAAACCTGTTACCAGTTGATATATGAGTCAATAACCAGATGTGCTTGGAAGCCACAGCTGGAGTCCTGCAGGGACCTGGTTTCCTCCAGACAGCTCAGACCTGAGTCGTGGCATTGGAGAGAGATTAAAAACTTGTTGGGCTTCATGTAAACCGTTTGAAACGTAGCTGAAATCTGCCTGATGTTACTTTGACACAGGGCCGTCTCTGAGGAGCTGTAACCATGAACCAGTGTGCTGCTCGTCATCTGAAGTGGAAAACACAAACTAACAGGCATAGATCTGACTTTTGACTGGCTTATTGACCTGTTATTGATTTATTATTGTGTTGACTTCACTACCTCTGATTACAGTGCAGCACGCGGCTGCTTCCCTGGCTTTTCAACAGGTAGCATCCTGGATAAGGAGACAGTCCCAAACAGAGTAAATGTGTCTAATGAGTGAGTGGGGAGCATGGAGACGCCACACTGTCACACCTGTCTAAACATGTGACTGTCTACCTACCTGCCTACCTACCTGTCTACCTGCCTACCAACCAATCTGTCTACCTACCTACCTACCTACCTACCTACCTACCTACCTACCTACCTACCTACCTACCTACCTACCTACCTACCTACCTACCTACCTACCTACCTACCTACCTACCAACCAATCTGTCTACCTACCTACCTACCAACCAATCTGTCTACCTACCTACCTACCTACCTACCTACCTACCTACCTACCTACCTACCTACTACCTACCTTTCTATCTACCTACCTGTCTACCTATCTACCAATCTATCTGTCTACCTACCTACCTACCTACCTACCTACCTACCTACCTACCTACCTACCTGTCTACCTATCTACCAATCTATCTGTCTACCTACCTACCTGCCTGTCTACCTGCCTGTCTACCTGCCTGTCTACCAGAGTCTTCTTCCACCAGCTGCTATCTTAACAGCTGTGAGTACTAACAGCAGCCATGTTGGTTGTTTATGTTCATAATGATCATTTTGGGGGAGTGGCTTTGGAGACTTTCTCTCTAGATCTAGGGTCTGTTGGAGCTAGTGCTGCTAGCTGCTTTCATCAGAAAATGTTGACAACACTGTGCTGAGTCTTCAGAGTGGAGGAATCTAGCTTACTCTTGCCGGTTTCTCCAATATTGCCAACCCCATGTTATTTCTAACAGTGGCCCTGATACTATGTTTTAAACAAAGGCAGAAACACATTGGGTTGTATGAATGTGCATCAGTGACGCTCCACTTTAAACACACTGTGTCGTACCTGTGTATAGACCTGTGGATATCACAGTGGATACCGAACGGCCAAAACCTTTATATGCTCGTGAGCCAGCTGTCCAGCTGAAGTAGGAGGAGTTCATCCAGTATGTTGGAGTCAGTCACACTGAATAATGAGGAAAGAACATTCACTTTATTGCTCTCAAATACTTTCCATTCTTCCCCGATATCCCAACTTCAGGCTGAATCTGATCACAACAGCTGACACAACACTGAAAGTGAGCATTGACCAGCGCAGTCCCTAGATAATCACAGAAAGAGATCATAGAGTGGAACAGATGTTATGCTAATGCAGGACGTCTGTCAGTTAGCGTGAGTGACAGGGGCCTGTCATTACAAACAGAGGGCCCAGCCATTACAATTTCAAATGCTAAAAGCTCGCCTTGGAATGAGCAGCATATGGGCAAAGTAATAGGCCACTGGAGGGGGAGAGGCGGGTAAATCTGAATAGTATCACTTTGAAAATTTGAAGGAGGATCAGGAGAGGGAGGAAGTAAAAGAACATTTTTTTCAGTTTAATGAATATATGTAGAAGCAACGGGTCATTTGGGGCAAAGCAAAAGAGTGTTTTAACTTAGAAATGAATATAATTCTGGATTAATGCATGACATAAAACACCCTCAGTTGCTGCTGTTATTTTAGTTACTGGCTGTTAGAATACTTTTAAGTGAACGAGAACAGTAAAGGTGCAGCCGGATGGATAAACAGTGAGCTGTAAAGAGAACTATAAAGGTCCGTAAAGCCGAGGGGAGCTGCAGACGGTTCATCAATACGAACAATCCCTTAACCTTGTCATTTGATGCATTTTTATTATAAAATATTGTTTTCTTGAGCTATAAGTACATTAGCTCTACCTAATGTGTGCTAACTTCGCGAACAATTTAATCGTTCTTGGTTATTTCATAATCAATTCTAATTATATAAAAAAAACACACATTCAGATGCACTCGTTTATACACAAACTTTAGGTTAATTAATTTATATATTTAACTCAGTTATCCATTGTTTCATTCTACACACACAGCTGGGAGTAACAGAATCGGGGCACTTGCAATAAACAGGTTAACCCAATTAGACTGGACCTTTTGTAAAACCCAGACTGTTCTGCTGAAGAGTACTAAGGAGGAATTGAGTGGTTTGCTTTCTTGTAGGAGTTGATTTCTGTATGAGGTCAGTGAGTAGAAGCTCCTCTGGATCAGCTAAGTGCTGCCTTCAGGAAGTGCTGGATGCCCAATTGCCATGGACCTCGTCCAGAACAGCTTTGTACAGTATTTACTTTTTGGGTTGAAACTAACTACAGCCCTGCATGTAGAACTGGAACATGATACCCTGGTTTAAATCTATAGTGTCTGCTTGCGCCTGAAGTATTTCTTACTCCCTAAAGGAAATTCCAAAGAAGTATGCTGCTCGGCTTGATTCTCTTAAAGACAGATTACCGTGAGTAACCATGTTACAGTGGCAGTTATTATTTTCTAATCCGTCAGGATGACAGACAGCGGTTGGACTTGTTTGTCAAGACTCCTTAAACTCTGTAAATGACAGTTAGCACAACTGCAATCTGGGCTCCTCCTGTCACTTTCTCTCAAACTTTCACCAGGGTTTAACTGATGTGGGATTTGAAAGGCCAATGTTTCATTTGTGAGGAAACATGCCTCATTAGAATCAGATCCTGTAGAGGTGTTCCCAACATGTCACAATGTCTGCCTCTGTCCTGTTTGGTCCCTTCTGCCTCTCTGTCCCTGCTTTCAGCCACATTACCAGGCTCAGAGGTGCAGCTGTCTCAATTTGGTCTAAGAAAGTCAGACTTAAAAAAAACCCGGCCAAAGTACACCATTGATCATAACGGGTCTTCAGTCCGTTGCTGCTTCATAATCCATCACATCAGAGGAAGATGACCCTAATGGGAACCATATGAAAAAGTTAGACAAAAGGTCAACATGGGCATGTAGGTCCAATAAGTATAAAACACACATTTCCTCTACAATGTCATAATTCAGTTCCTGGGTACAGGGAGAAACCAACAGAGGCCATTGTTTGTAAGAGAAAACACCACAGAGGAGCTCTGGGGACCTGAGGATAAAAACATGTTCTCCACAGCTCGTTTAAAGAAATGATGGCAGTGTAAAGAGCCACACACACACACACACGCACACAATGCAGCTTGTACTTGGTTGCACACACACACGTTATCACAGTCTGTCGTTTGCAAAAGCTCCCCTGAGCCTACTTCTTAGTCCGTGGTACATCACTTCATTTGACCATTTAAATAATCCCCAGGATGCATCAGAGAGACAGTTCAGCATTCACATAATTACCACCTGAGAGCAGACTCCAGTGTGTGTGTCTGTGTGTGTGTGTGTGTGTCTGTGTGTGTGTGTGCGTGTGCGTGAGCATCTGTATATGCATGTAAATGCCTGTTTGTGCATTTGTTCTAGTTTGTGTGTGTGCACAAGTAGGAAGGCATGCTAGGGGAAACTCTCCCCCCACAGTGATGGGCTCAGCACTTCATTCCTTATTCATCAACAAGTGCAAGGGAAGAAGCATTGAGCGGAACTGTGCAAGCATGCACACACACACACACACACACACACACACACACACACACACACACACACACACACACACACACACACACACACACATCCATTGTTTCTAGCATACCAGAGGGGCCACTGAGGAGCAGAAAGAGCTGGAGGATTACAGGGTTTCTGGTAGAAAATGGATGGCGATAAACTCTCAGGTAACAGTTTGGTTTGGGAGAGCAGACTGGCTGACATTGCTGCCTGGAACAGTTAGAGGGACTGGGGCAAAGTAGTTACAAGGGAATTAACTCTGAGGAAGCACACATACACTTAAGCAACAGTAAAATAGAGAGCAGCAGAGGTAAATTCAGTGAGGTACTGCTGAATGGGTGTCACTAAAGGTTGTAGAGAAGATGTCTCTGAGTGAGAGTAAAGATCTGCCAAACTAAACACACATTGTACACAACTCTACATCTAATTTGGTTGGATCCAGGGCAACACAGAGGGCATTTCCCATGTTCATTGTAGCTGTCTGACTGTCCATACTGTTATCTATATTCATACAGGTGCAACCGTTGTCATTCATTACGATATCGTAAGGTCAAAAAATACGTGGGTGAAAGAGTTGAGCTTATCCTGTGGTTCTATGGTTTCTTGTGAACACACATTGGTGGATATATTCCTTGCTAGCTATAGCAAAATTTTGGGCAGTTAACAAAATCGCCCGTTAAAGCACTCCCACTTAAATTATAAATACCTTTCAAAGAATGAAAGGTAAAAATGAACTTCCCGTTCAGAATTTACACACCTGAAGTCTCATGTTTTAGTCAGACTTTCCTCCCAAACAAAAGGGCCGATAGGACGTCTGTGCATGCAGATTATCACAACCCATGTATACATTTGTTGTTATGCAGGGACCTCTAGTGGCTGTAGTTATTACGACAGAGCAAAGGAGGAAGTCATGTGACGTAGCATAAAAAGTGATAAAGTCCCTAGGCTTAGGAAGTAGGTGAGGGTCAGTAGATGGTCAAACAGCCACAGACTTCCTCGCCCCGTATACTACGTCAGTTGGTGTGAGCGACTCATAATGGCGTGGGTGGGTTTACATTAGAGTTAGCTCGTTTTTAGCCTGGTGCGTCTCATACAGTCGCTAAAGGGGGCCTTGTGCACCAGTATCAGAGGCAGAGGGGCAGTGAACTAATCCTTAGTATTTGATGAGTCAGGAGTGTGAACGAGTCGGTCGAACAAGTACAGGACTTTAATTCAGGAGACCACTGTTTGTGTCCTGTGTGAAACTAAATTTGATATTGACGTGTTTCCACATTTTTAAAACTGCTACCGTTTCACAATGTGCACTTGACGCTGAAAGAACGACTCTCCAACAGTTAGGTCATTTCGAGGCCACGGACTACCTTTTAAACTTTGTATTACATCAGTCTACTCCACTCCAATCATCTACTTTATTTTTTTGTAGGCTGTGTTTCTTTGAGTCCATCATAGAGGCCTTTGTTGGTTTTAACTCCCAAAACACTTCCACCCACAGACACTCCACAGTGATATAACGCTACACTGCAGCTGTTCTGTTATAAGTTTCTCCAAAGTCTCTTCAAATATTTGATAGCTATTGATTAGGAATAAAAGTCCGTCATTCCAATGTTGACTTCAAGTGAATAGTGAAAGAGAGACATTCCTAAGTAGGTAGCATAGAGTTGAGGTGGATATTTTGGTTATTTCAGGGTTACATGAGTTAGGATAGTCAAATAATTTGATATTTTTTATATCCAAACATAATTATGGATATATTGGGGCCCCCAGGCTCAGGTTGCCTGCCTTGCTTAAGTGTGACGTCGTCGCTGGTGTTTTCTCCCATGAACCAGAGTGGGTCAGTGTTTCTGACAGCCATTAACTGCGATGTGGGTGTTTTGGGGCAGATTTACTGATTTGGGACCTCAGGCAAACTCAGTGTTTCTTTACTTTTCACCCTTTCTCTAACTGGAAATATTGGTATTGGCAGTAGTAGAAGAAGTTCTAAACATTCTTTCAAAGTAAAATGATTGAAAACACACGGCGCCCCCCCGGCGGCCCGCAGTATGTTTTGGGGCCGTGGCAGGTTCAGGGGCGTAGGTGGAGATAGATAACATAGCCGTTCTCTTCAGGCACTTCATGGCCTACTGATCCCAAATGGAGGAAAGCCAGGCAGGGCTATTCTCTCTCTCTCTCCCTCTCTTTCTCTGTGTCTCTCTACCTCTCTCAACCTGTAACGTTCAACTAAATATACAGTAACCTTTTAATGGTGAGGAGGTGGGATGAATAGACATCTAGTTTTAGTTTCTCTCTTTATTTCTAACTCTCTTCTGATGTTTCTATTTCATTGCTTGGAAACTTCCCAGAAAGCAAACTAAAGAAGGTTTTATTGTTGTTGTTTTCTGAGCTCTACATTGTATGAAATCTGGGCGCCGGGTCACAGTAACTGCTCTGCAGATGTGAGATGTGAGGCTGCCAGTTGATTACAGTAATTACACCTGGAGCTAGAGAGACAGAGACAGAGTGAAGTAACAGATGGAGTTCAGTCACTCAATAAAAAAGATCATAGGAATAGGTTCTCCAAACCAGTTTAGGGACCCTTTTGTTGGTGGAATTTGGTACTGCACTTGTTTATCACCCTTCTTGCCTGTCACTGCATCGATATTTATTTATATGAATATGGCACTAAACCCTTTTCCTGTTTAGTTTAGTTTGACCCCTTCTTCTCCCTTTTGGATCAAACTCGTAAGTAAAAATCCATCCATCCATCCATTTTCCGTAACCTGCTTATCCAGTTAAGGGTCGCAGGGGTGCTGGAGCCGATCTCAGCTGTCAATGGGCTGGAAGGCAGCCTATCACAGGGCTGACATATAGAGACAAACAACCATTCACACTCACATCCACACCTACGGGCAATTTAGAGTCTTCAATGAACCTAAGCTGCATGTCTTTGGACTGTGGGAGGAAGCCGGAGAACCCGGAGAGAACCCACGCTGACACGGGGAGAACATGCAAACTCCACATAGAAGGTTGTCCAGCCCGGGAATTGAACCCCGGCCCCTCTTGCTGTGAGGCGACAGTGCTATCCACTACACCAGTAAAAAATCATTCCATTCCATTCAATTCAATTCAATTCAATTCAATATAGTTTGTATAGCCCACAATCACAAACTTTGCCTCAGAGGGCTTTACAATCTGTACACATGTGTCATCCTCTGTCCCTGAACCCTCACATCGGCACAGGAAAAACTCCCCTTAAAGAAAACAGAGACAAGTCCTTTGTCTGAAGCTATTAGAAGGTCATTGGTCATTTTCACCAGTGCCGTCTCTGTGCTATGATTCACTCTGATTCCTGACTGAAAATCCTCAAATAAACTATTGTTATGCAGAAAGTCACACAGCTGATTTGCGACTATAGTTAGATATAGGTCTAAGGTTAGATATAGGTCTATAGTTAGATATAGTCTATAGTTAGCCAACACCTCTGGATCAAGAGTGGGTTTCTTAAGAAGAGGTTTAATTACAGCTAGTTTGAAGGCCTGTGGTACATGGCCCATCAGTAAAGACAGATTGAGCATTTCTAATAAAGAATTGCTAATAAAAGGTAAAACTTCCTTAAGCAGCCTATTCGGAATCGGGTCTAAGAGACAGGTGGAAGGTTTAGACTTAGAAATAGTTAAAGTCGATTATTGAAGGGCGATGGGTGAAAAGCCATCTAAATATATTTCAGGTTCTACAGCTGTTTCTAAGGTTCCTGTATGTGAGGATTGATCGGTACTGGTTGAGGGGAGGAGTTTTCTCTAATAGTTAGAATCTTATCATTAAAGAAGTTCATGAAGTCTCTACTACTAATCATCTTGAAGTAAATAAATATTAGTTCTTCACTCTGTGTTCAAACACATCTGCGTGGGTGTATTTTCATGGGTGTATAGTTTATGAAATGTTGCCCTAATTATAAGGAATATGGGGAAACAAAATCTTAAATTTATAATCTGTTGTTGATTTTCAGAGCAACTTCCTTTCAAGAATATTTCAGTGAATATTTGTTAATAAGTCACTTATCTACTAAAAACTTTCTTCATGTAGAATTGTATAATTGCCTTTAGACACATTTTGCACTTTTGCATGGTCAGCTGACCCTGGGCCAGTCAGAATTATTGACAAAAAAATCTGTCTTGGTTTGTCTCATTAGACTAAGTGTGGCCTTTTTTATATTTTGGGCCATATCCAGAGAATGTAAGGAGTCACAGAGTGAATGTGTAGTTTTTAACCAGTTCCACTGCAAGAAAATACAGTATTTCTAGACCAGAACACATCACATGCTAAAGATCTCACTAGCGCCTGCATCTGCTGCTCATCAATTTAATTTGAATTCATTTCTAAACTCTAATACAGTATGTGGCCTAAGAGACCACTCAAAATATTATGATGTGTGTAAATCTGTAAAGGAGTAAAGTTAAAACTGTCTGAAACAGACAAATATTGGTTTCTGTTCATGACACAAGGCCCATTTAGAAGATGTGAGATGTAAATCTCTAAGTCTAATATTAACAGAAGAGGCAGAAGTGGTAAAATATTGGTTTCTGTGCCAAGAGGTTAATCCAGAGATAATTCCCTTTGGTGTTTGAACTAGGATGTGCAATGTTCAGTACATACAGTGCAGTACATTAGAAATATGCTCAAACCAAATTGTAGATGGTCATTGAAAAACTGGACAGCATTAGATACTTCCTGACGTCCTGACGTCACACCCCCGCCAAGCCCAAACTTAAATACCATTGTCACTTCTGACCATGACCTTCTGGGTGATTATCTCAACAACTTTGCAGCAAGAGTTAAACTATAGAATGTAATATCTGGAAAGTACTTCTGTAGAAGTATTGGAGACTCCAGATGGGTTTCTTCTACTATATGCTACTACCTTCTCACAACCAATGCGTCACAAACGGTTCAGTTCAGGACCCCTTGAAGTCATGTTTAGTGGCAAATTTCCACGTGCAGGATAGTCACCTAGTCACTAGACAGCTAGGTTTGTGTGACCAAACTGTCCATCCTGACCTGCTTAATCTTATTGCTCATTATTGCTACGGCGCCTGACTTCCTCCTATACTCCTGTCATATTACTACCCGGCCTTAGAGGCAACCATGGCGCTCTAGGTTCCAATTTAGCATCAGTTTTAAAATTAAAACTGACGCTAGATTGGAACCTAGAGCGTCATGGTTTGAAGAGCACGGCCAATGACCAAGCTGCTGTATTTGACGAGGTGGGAGACGGGGTTGGCTGTGGACGTTCACAGGGGTCAGTGCCTGGTCAGATTTTATTCATATTTTCTGCCTTTGGGATATCTTATACATATACATAATATCAGTTTTCATGTGTATGTGGACACAGATATATCCTAGCTCTGACCCTGTTAATAGTCAAATAAATTAGCACTTTCTCCAACTATATTTTTAACTGGACGTCTCCAAATGTCCTACAGTTCATACAAACAAACCCCAGAGATCCTCATTATTGCTCTTTGTGCAAACCCAGATTTCAAATAGACTTTATTCAAGTTTCAATGTTCAAGGTTCAATGAAAATTATTGTCATTATGCAACACAGGGATGCACAAGGAAATTCAGTTGCAGCCCATTTGTAACACAAGAAACAGATGACAAACAAAATGAAACAAAACCAGTAGTACATTGCTGAAGGGCATTTTTTGAATTTGCATTTTAAGAAATGTAAACAGCTGCAACAAAAACAATTCTTTGTGCAGATAATATGGCCGACATCTTCACATTAAAAATTAATTATGAGGAAAACGTGTTTGAGCACCAAGCGTCATGATGTAAACAACGAGTCCACCTCCCCCCCCTCCCACCAGAGTCCTCCTCTCTGTCCCGCTGTCCGCCCCTCAAGTCCAGCTTGATCCGGGATGAACGATGGATCCAGGTCTCTGTGAAGATCTGGGCTCAACAGTCACCGACCTCCTGCTGCTTTCACTCATTTTATTTTTCTGCGTACGGGCACCAGACATCCAGCAGCATGCTGGGTAGTGGAGTAGCCTCAGGTCCTAGCTGGCTTAGCTCAGCTTCCATCTCAGCTCTCCTCCCTCTCCTCCCTCTCCTCCCTTGGGCAGTTTGATGGCGTTTGGTCCTGCAGGTCTGGCTGGTTGGTCGAACGTGGTCAGTGATTGTCTCAAAGTCCGCTAAACTAAATCCCCACGCTTCCTTTTCAGATGTTGATGAATTAATTAATCATTAGCGATAAACATGAAAAACAACAACAAATGAAGACAAACAATTTGTGAAATTCATGGGAGTGCAGTCTTAGATTAAAGCTGTGGTTCAGGCCTGTGTCTATCAGCTCAGTAACATTGCTACAATCAGAGAAACCTGGGAAAACCTAGAAGCTGTCACTCATGCATCCATTACCTCCTGTCTAGACATCACTAAATCCATGTTCCCTGGCAGCAGTAAACAGGGCAATAAAACATGTCTGTCTGGCTTGCTGCTTGTTCAAAATTCTGTTGTGAGGATTTTAAGCAGACGAGAGGAACACCAACACATTTCACCAATTCTTACGTCCATTATTAGGGCAACAGTTTCCTCTTTTAGATTCCCTAAAACCTCACTGTCTTCATTTGCTTTTAAGTCATACCTTAGCTTAGCTATTCCTGATCAAGCTTTGACATTAATTTGAGCAAACAAATGAAATATACAACATACAGTGGAATACCAATCTAAAGACCTTCAATCAGTCCCCTCAATAAAAACACACTAGTCCATGTCGATGTCACACTTAACCCTAAAATTGCCCCTGTAGGCTTTACCTGCAGTGTATGAATAGGTGTAAAAATCACTAGAGTTCCGAATTCTACAGAAACATGTCACACTTCTGTATAAAGACTCTTTACTCTTTGCTTTACTAACAAATTATCTGTAAGAGGTGCAATGCAAGCACAACAGAACGTTGCAGTACTCAGCAGCACTGGTGGAGACAAACGGTGAGAATAGAAGCCTTTTGTATAATACCACTAAATTCCAAAGAAATAAGAGGCCTTTTACCCAACTTTGACTCATTGCCATTTTGGCCTCTGTCCTACTCTATGAGTTTGTGTAAACATAGAGCTGGCCTGTTTCCGACACGGCCTACACCTCACCCCTCTGCTTAGGTTTCAACTTTCCCCTCTCGACCCACGGCCATCTCCAACTGCTCCAAACGGCGTGGTATTTACACACGGCCTGTCACAGCGGATTAAAGCAAAGTAGGCATGAAACAGGGACCGACATAACTTCTCTGTGAACGTGATATGATCCACAGACATGGACACACACATGAATGAACACAAAGCAGTCCCCCCCCCCACCCACCATCTCCTCCCAGTGGTTCAGGGGTTAAATCATGTGTGATATTCCTCCTGGCAAAACACATGGCAGCAAAAGAGGGAGTGCAGGTTCCTTCCCCCTCACTGGCTCTTCACCTACAGCCCCCATCACTCACACACCACTGGCTGTTTGCCTTCATATAAAGTGGTATTCAGGTTCATAATAGTGTTCATTTATTTTCAGCCAGGAATCTGATAGCATGCAGAGGTAGGGAAGGTCGCCAGTAAACCCATGCTGTGAAAGATTGTCAAACGTGATGTTCCAGTGTGGGTCATTATTTACATAGATAATTATGAGCATGTCAGAAAACATGGAAGATTTGTTATGGACATCTGTTGGACATCAGTGCATTTGGTAAAGGACATACATCTGGTAAATCCACCATTTAGGATGTGTTACACTGAAGGTTAAATCATATGAGTGAGTCATGTAGTAGGGGAGACACTTTTGACCTTCTTTATCCTGAAGGATGAGTATCAAATGAGAGCATATGAGCCACTTTGCACTTTGATGAGCAATACTTGGTTTCATAGTTTTAAAAGCTTTTATGAAAAGATCATTTTGTTGAAGGTTCAGTTTTGCATTTGCCAGTTTCCATTTATTGATTGAAATAAACCTTTGTGAGCACAGAAAATAACTTGATAATGGTTAAGGCTCGCTGTGTCAGCGCTAAAGAAAGCTCTGGCTCCACACATCACACATGTACTTGCTTATATACTTTAAACCAATCACAATCATCTTGGTCAGCGCTAAGCTCAAGATGCTGCAATGATGCCATTGTAAAATAGACAGTGAAAGGAGAGGAGGATGCCAATGGTGGCCTTATACCCACAGGTTACATCCTGGCAGTCAGACTAGGATTAGGCAATTATACCTGGTTAGGTTCAGGAAAAGATCGTGGTATGGGTAAGAATTACTTAGAAGTACATCTGTTTCTGTACTTTGTAAATTTGTTTTCTGTTATGGTTAAGTACGTTACGTTACACGTTACATATGCAACTTTAGTTAGCTATGTTAGGATAAATTGAGTGACTTTACTTAAAATAAGTCACTGTTGACTTTTGGTTTCACACAGGACATGAACAGCAGTCTCCTGGGTGAAAGTTCTGTGTTTGTTTGACCCAACCAGAACTGCTCCCTTCCCAAATGTTATGTTCTTTACTTCAGGTCACCTAACTTCCTCCTCCTTTATGCCTGTAACTACAGAAACATACAGGGTGTACGCGGCTCAGTAGTAGAAACTTATTAAAGTGTCAAAGCCTTTTTAGTCTGGCTAAAAAATCTCCATCATTGTAGTCTGAAGAGCCACACTGCACTTGGGGCTGTACTGTTTGTGCAGTAAGCTTGCGCTGCATACTTAGAAATCCTTAATAATCTAGTACACATGCAGGCATTTCTCACATACACAAAATCCACATACTATGCCATGTAAACGCACTGCTTACTCAATTTGATGTCATATTTAGTATGATAGCACGTTTGTATGTTATTTGGAACGCAGCCTCTCTCTCTCGCTGCTGCATGGTGACACCAGCATTCATACCAGCAGATTATTGGAGCGCTGCACACAGCCAAGAGCAGAGACTGCCAATGCTGCTTTGCCTGCTCCAATCTTTATTAAAACCTCAATCGAGTTTAATTCATTATTATGACTTGTGTTTTATTTGACGTTTTTACCATATTATAGTAGCGTTTGTTTTTTACTAGTTTTCTTTAAACTTTCGATTTGAATGTGAGTGACTAATTAATGAACAATGAACAAATGTCTAGATTGTAAATATGTTCATATATATTTAAATTCAGGGGTCTGCGGTGTATTAAGAGGCCCTATTTCTAGATTCATGCGTTCGCCTTATGTGTGCGTTTGTGTTTTATTTCATTGTGTTTTATTTATTGCCGTGTGTGAAGCAGTAAGCCGCTCACCTACGCTGCCTGTCGTTCAGGTCAAGTACGAGTCCCTCTATCTTAAAGATTGTATATTTTCTGGCTTAGTTATTTATGGTAATTTCTTAGCATTCGTATTCTAAGACTTCATGTTGATCATGGCTAGAGAGACACATTTTATTTGAATGATTTGAGAATAAATTACGTGCCGTTTAACCTACGGATCCACGTCCATGATCTTAATTGACTTGTCTATGTTGGTAGGAATCCCTAGGTGTTGGAAAGTTAAAAGAAAGTATGAGTTGAATGCAAAACTCATAGTTCTATTCTTTTTGTGAAAGTCCCACGGTGGCTTTGTCCACATTTGACCTTAACACAAGCCAGCTGAGGCCTTTACCAGCCCACTTACATATTCTTTAAACCTCCCCATTTATATAAATAAAGTAAAGGCACAATAACAAACACCTATATCTACAATGCAAAACATTTGACTCAACAGCTCTATAAAACAGTTTCAACAAAAATGTAACATTATATTTTCAGTAGCTTGGACAAAGTGATAGAGGGGAGTGAATTTGATGAATTTACAGTTTTTCAGACCCCAGATGAGACAAGAATGAGCTAGCTGGTGTACCCCGCGCTCCCTCCACCTAATGCCCTGCCACCAGGAGTCCACTTTGAAGGGAGGACTGTATTTCAGTTAGCAGCTGTAGCAACTTGAATTCTGCGAGTGCAAACGAGGCGACAACCTCCGGGTCTGAAAAGTGAAGCCAATAAGCAAGTGTCTTGAACCTGCATTCTCTCTCCTGTCCACCAGGGGGCGACTCCTCTGGTTGTATAGAAGTCTATGAGAAAATGACTCTACTTCTCTCTTGATTTATTCCCTCAGTAAACATTGTAAACATGAGTTTATGGTCTCAATCTCTAGTTTCAAGTCTTCTTCAATACAGCATGATGTTCATTTAGTAAATGATGCTCCATTTAGAGTCAAACAGACCATAAAGCAGGGGATGCTTTAGGGCGGGGCTACAGAGTGATTGACAGGTCTCTTCCTCAGAGTTTTCCAGTCTGGGAGTTGTCTGTGTTTTTGTCTTTCAGCTTCAACCCTTTCAAACTGTGTTTTCACTTCATGGTAGTCAATTGTATCATTTTAGTCTGTCTTTTTCAGTGTTCGGTTGAACTTTGCTCCACCCTCTCATTAAAAATTAATAAATAAACAAGATGGCGATTGTCAAAATGCCAAACTCAAAGCTTCAAAACTGTAGTCCCCAAACAAATGGTTTGGGGACTACAGGGGTCAGGCTGGTGGGTCTGCTGATGGGGACGGTGTGGGGGCCGTTTGGGATCAGACGGCTCTGGGTCTTTCACTGGCTGAACGTTTGGCTCAGTAGAGTGATCAGGGAAGTTCATTACATTACAGCGCTCACAGTATAACTGCAAAATACAGTTTGACATAGTAGAACAGCCTTGGTCTCCCCTTAAAGAAAAAAATAGCCCCCCAAAAAGCTCCTCTCAATCTTGTTATATCACAAATGTTTAACAGCTGCAGAGCTGCAGAGCTGCAGAGCAAGCCCCAAGCCGTGCTAATACATTATAAAGCAGAGAAAGCCTCAGTGCTTAACAGTGACTTGAACTGAGTAGTATTTAGCTTTAATGTGTTCCTGAGCGCTGACAACTCTCACAGCCGCAGGAAATAGTTGATATTGTTTGACTCCCACTAGGCGACGGGACAAATCGGTGTCGGTTTGATTCCCGGTGCTTAGCGGAGGACTTGGCTTGAGTCTGAACAGACCTGGCATGTGTCAATGTTGTCGCCATGCCAACCAAGAACCAAACCAGGAAGTCACTACAGCAGTGAGCATGACACAGAGGTAATTATTACAGTAGGAACTGGGTCATCTCATGTGTGTTTTTTTCTCTTTTTTGATCTCTTGTGCCTAAAAGAATCATGAATAAATATGTCTCTAACAGTGACATTTTAATTAACCATCTTCCTCTTTATACTCATGGAAATTTCTCTTTGATTTTACACCTTCTTATTTCAAGTTTTAATTTGCTGACTGATTGTGAAAGGTTACTTACACAGCAGTTTGTTTTGTACATGTTTGTTATTGTAAGTGGGCTTTAGAAGATTGACTCAGAGGCTTTAATTTTCTCAGGATCAGAAAAGCTTTGAATACAATTGACATAGATTAGGAGAAACTGTCTGCTACACAGCAGGCTTTTCAGTATGTTGCACTGGCTCCACACTCTACACGTACCGATCAATAAGTCATAAATAAACAGATGTAGCGTTAGCAAAACACAATGCATTGTTTCTGATTTTGCAGGTCTACTAAATTGGGCATTGTAATTATTTGATGTCAGCCTGAAATGTATTGACTACTGGCAACAGGGAATGACCCAAATGCCCACAATCCAGGCGGACAGGCATTCAGGGTTGATTGAAAAGGTGAAGGTACATAAGCCTGCTGGCATCCATAGAACACTCAGACAGAAGTAAAGGAGAGTCCTCTGGTAAATGAAAAAAAAGTCCGGATATGCAGACAGGCAGGTAATGAGGGGTTCAGGTAGAGGTTCTAGGTTTCAGGGTAAAGGGTCCAGGTACAGGTACCCATCTGGTGGATGGATAGAAAATGGCAGGACATGTTTGAAGCTGAGGGGGAAACAGGAATGTGGATGAATGAGGGCAGAGAGGATTGTTCCAACTACATTTAGCAGACATTTTTAGAAATAATTAATATTGCTGAAGGAATTTCTTATAGTAGATTATTACATGAGGAGAGATATTAAGTATCATGTCCATTCATCCTGTCACTTCCTGTCCCGTTTCAGTCCTAACTAATTGGTGATTATTAGTAAACTGCTACACAACCTGGTTTAAATGTAACTCTAACTCATCATGATCATATGCTTTCAAATAAGATAACCTTTGAACTCCTGACAGCTTGGTGTCCAGGCCTCATTACAGAAACTGAGATCTTCTCCTGTCTCAGTTCACGTTTTTGTAATAACTAACACTGGGACAATTAGTGTGCATGACATATCGCATGCAAGCGGTATGGAATAGTCAAACGGCTCGTGCGACATATTCTCTCTTTACTGAAAAAGAAAACTGTTTTGTTCCGTTTGTGTGCGCCTCGCTCTTCATCTCCTCCTCCTCCTCACCAACACTATCTGCCATCCACTTCAGCTGTAATCATCCTCACAATAAAGTATTCAGGAAGCCCTGAAATCTAACTCTTCTCCACGTCCTCACCACTGCTATTATCCCTTTAAAGCCCTCTCCCCCTGCACCAGCTCTCACCCCACTTCCCGCCTCCCCCCAAAACTCTCCAGTGCAACCAAATAACCTCTTTAAAATCATCACAACATCTACTTACAGCCCTCCCCCGCTCCCCCCTGCAGCCCTGGACTGAAAAAACTTCAGCCTTTGTTCATTTAAAAATTTTAAGAGTGCTGCTTCACCCGTGATGTATCGCGGCGCTCACCCCCACAGAGCCGGCTTAATGTGCACTTAGTATGCGGGCCAGGCCCTCATTAAAATGCAAAGTGTGTTCTGGGAAAGAAAAAAAAAGGTTGCCGCGCCGTAAACATGGAACTGTGATTTGCTCCGACGAGGGCCGAGCAAAACGGAGCCAGACGCTTCCTCCCTCTCCGTCTGTACGCTGACGACTCAATCGTGGAGAACCCAGCAGAGCGTCTCAGGACCCGGCCTGAAGTCAAGCAGAACACAACACAACAGGACGGGGATGGCTTCTGAATTATGCAACTTGGAACAGAGAAGCATTGTTACACTTTTAGCCACGGATAATCCCTCTGCCCCCCTCTCTCTCATGTAACCCTCTGCCCAGCCTCTCTCTCTCTCTCGCTCTCTCTCTCTTTGTTTTCTACTTATTTACCGAGTGCGATCCTCTCTCCGCTGGTCCCGCACTGTTAAATATGCAGTGGAATGCTGGTGTGTCAAGTGCACTCGTCCACGACGTGCACCGGTCTTCAATGTGACACTAATAGAGAGAGAGCGGACCATTTAGTGAACACAAAGCATTTGCTTTGGTGATTTATTAAAACGCAGGCTTCACAATGGGATGCTCTCCATTCAGTGTCTGACAGCGCGTGGGATTCCACCTTTGTCTTTTTTTTTCTACATCGTCCCACAGAGCTCAATGCACTGCAACTTTAAGAAAATGGTTGGCCACATTCTGATTGTTCTTCCCATGTGTAGACTCCAACCTATCTACTCACAAGTATTGCGTGTGTGTATCACAGCCTGATGGATGATGGATAGATATATTAGATTAGATCTATACTGGCTTTATGTGGGTTGGGTCTTACGTTTCCTAATCAATGTCTTTTAAACATTCTGTGTTAATTCACACTTTAACCTTATCTGTCACTACATTAGATTACGCATCACAAAACAAATCTATAATTAAAACAGCCTTGGTCTTTAGAAAACACCAACAAAAGAAGAAAAAGATCTTCCCTACTTGTTCCACGCATACATCACAATTAGAACAAAACACACCCTTGCATCATCACTTACACATTAATGTCAACATATTCAGCAGAGGCCCAATACGCATGGGAAACAAAAAAATACACTGAGTTGGAAAAACCTACAAACAAAAAACAAGTTTTCAGAACACACTAAACCAGTAAGCTTGCATAAACAATATGTCCACAAATATTGGGGTCAAAATAAACAAAAAACATCAAGGTTGAGCCTAAAATAAGAATGTAAACTAATTCAAACCTAAACACAGTGAGAAAAACTTCCACTGCCTGCTTGTGTTTTGTCCATTACTTCTCCACAGTGGCGTTGAGCTTTCTCTACATCGTTCTTCATAGAAACTCCTCCACCTCAACCGAGAGTGAAACAATATTGTTTCTTTTTCTTCTGTTGTCTTTTAATATATGTTCCTGATAACCCTCTACTGAAGAAATCAATTGGAGCTCATTACATTCTTATAAAGGCATATTAGATCGAGTGAGAAATTAGATCGAGCCAGAATTTACACAGCGGCACAGTGTTGGGGAGAGTGCCGCCATGGCAACACATGAATATATATTGCAAGACAGATCAATTTGATCTATTGCAGGCCATGGTTTGATGTTCCTACAGTTTGAGAGCCCAGCGATCTCTCTCAGCCACACGCCTACTGATGTTATATACAAAACACTTGAACATGTAGCCCTGAAGAAATTAGATCAATAGTGCTTTCACATTTCAATGGATGGCATAGAATGTAAAGAAAAGTGGGACAAAAAAAGCCTTTCTGATAACTCACATCAGAACAAATTGTTAAATATTGGCCCTTTATCCTTTCTTTTTCCCAGCAAATGGTGTGTGACGTCTCTTGTATAGACACTGTGGCCACTCATGCAAAATAAATTCATGCATATTTAAGAGGGATGCAAATGAGAGTGCATGATGAACAGGGCTTTTAGCTTGAAATTTAATTACAAGTGTAGTCCCCTTTGCAAATGAGTTTACTTTTCCTCTCAGTCTGTCTCTTTCTTTTCTCCTTTTTGCTCCCTTTCACTTTCCATGTCCCCTGCAACCCATTATGCGGGTCCATGTCATGAATTCGAAATCTCTGGCGTGACAGCTCGAGAAGGAGAAAAAAGAATCCTACCATTCCAAACACACATCTCATATTTTATACAACAAAGTGGCTGTTGTTTGCAGAGAGAGAGAGAGAGAGAGAGAGAGAGAGAGAGAGAGAGAGAGAGAGAAGAACATAAAGGGCTTTGACTGTCTGTTTCTTCTGATTTCATCTGCTTTTGCTTCTAATATTTCCAAGAACTCCAACTGGAGGTTTTATTTCTTGGTGGTGTGACTCACCTTGGCCCAGTGGCAGGGAGGACGGCATGTGAGCTGCTTCCATTGATTGTCTCCCCCCCATTGTGGCCTGGTTTCTCAACAACCCTTATAGTATGTGACTGCTCATTACCACGTTCTGACCAGAGCTAATGCAGGAGACTTGACCCCTGAGGCGAGGTCAAGGACT